>NW_027686825.1:0-365 GCF_054177405.1 Leptonychotes weddellii | reverse complement strand
ACACACACATACACACACACATATATATACTGAATTTTATTGAATAGTTAACTATGGATAAAGATGCTTTTATAAGTTCTTTTCACTTAACTCTTAATTCTCAAAACTGTCTTTTTATATTATTTGTTCATTTGTTCATTTGACATCTCAAAACAGGTTAAGAGCATTTCTTTTTTTTTTTTTTAAAGATTTTATTTATTTATTTGACAGAGAGAGACACAGCGAGAGAGGGAACACAAGCAGGGGGAGTGGGAGAGGGAGAAGCAGGCTCCCCGCAGAGCAGGGAGCCCGATGTGGGACTCGATCCCAGGACCCTGGGATCATGACCTGAGCCGAAGGCAGTCGCTCAACCGACTGAGCCACCC
>NW_027686824.1:0-365 GCF_054177405.1 Leptonychotes weddellii | reverse complement strand
ATTTATTTGACAGAAAGACAGCCAGAGAGGGAACACAAGCGGGGGGGGGGTGGGGGTGGGAGAGGGAGAAACAGGCTTCCCACGAAGCAGGGAGCCTGATGAGGGGCTCGATCCCAAGAACCTGGGATCATGACCTGAGCCAAAGGCAGACGCTTAACGACTGAGCCACCCAGGCGCCCCTATTCAACTTTTTTTTTTTAAAGATTTTATTTATTTATTTATTAGAGAGCGAGCGAGAGAGAAACAGCATGAGAGGGGGGAGGGTCAGAGGGAGAAGCAGGCTCCCCGCCGAGCCGGGAGCCTGATGTGGGGCTCGATCCCAGGACTCCGGGATCATGACCTGAGCTGAAGGCAGTCGCTCAACC
>NW_027686823.1:0-365 GCF_054177405.1 Leptonychotes weddellii | reverse complement strand
TCCTTTTTGATGGGGTCTTTGCCTGGTTTGGGGATTAAGGTAATGCTGGGCTCATAGAATGAGTCTGGAAGCTTTCCTTCTGTTTCTGTTTTTTGAAACAGCTTCAGGAGAATAGGTATTATTTCTTTGAATGTTTGGTAGAATTCCCCAGGGAATCCATCAGGCTTTGGACTCTTGTTTTTGGAGAGGTTTTTGATCACTGCTTCAATCTTGTTAGTGGTTATTTGCCTATTCAGGTTGTCAATTTCTTCCTGTTTCAGTCTTGGCAGCGTAGAGGTTTCCAGGAAGGCCTCCATTTCATCCAGATTGCTCAGTTTATTGGCATATAGTTGTTGATAATAATTTCTAATAGTTGTTTCTATTTC
>NW_027686822.1:0-365 GCF_054177405.1 Leptonychotes weddellii | reverse complement strand
GTCACAGCCCATCTTCCTCCCAAGTCTGACCACTGGCTCCTTCCCAAAGCGAGGACAGAGCCAGCAGCATCACCCAGGTGAGAAGAGAGGCTTCAGCGCCACCTGCTGGACACACAGTAGCAGCAGCTACTGTATCCTCAGAGTAAGTCCTCCCTGGCCACCGCCGGGTGGGGGGATATGAGGGAGGCCAGGGAGGGGGCCAGGCTCCCTCTCAGGGGATTAGTTCCTATACTTGACCTTATAAACAGGTGTGGGCATTCCTCCCGCCACAAACTTAGAAAGTTATAATTGGAAGCCTCAAAGTAGGAGTCTGACCTTAACAAATACAAATGGATGGATGGAAGGAAGGGAGGGAGGGAGGGAGG
>NW_027686821.1:0-365 GCF_054177405.1 Leptonychotes weddellii | reverse complement strand
ATTTCCTCTGGGGCCATGACGGCCATTTCCTGTCCTTTAATCTCCCACAAGTAATTGAACCCCGGCCTCCCGTACCTGCGGGAGCTGACGAGGGGCTGCTCATAGGGGGACCCGGGGTTTAAACGGCACACGTTGTGCTGGTCTCCGAGCTCATGGCAAGAAGAGTTAGAACTGGGCTAACATCATTGTAAATAAAAGGGGTAAGATATTGTAAGATATAAAAATTAATTTTGCATGCTGTATGTTTTTAAGGAAGGGAAGCTTGAGGGTTTTCAGTTTTAAATTTGGAAGCCTCGAATACTTGTAGTTGAAGTAGTAATAGTAAATTAAAACCATAAATAACACTAATTAAGTGTTTACTGTGT
>NW_027686820.1:0-365 GCF_054177405.1 Leptonychotes weddellii | reverse complement strand
TCTGAGCCACCCAGGCGCCCCTCTTTTATTTTTTTAAAGATTTTATTTATTCATGAGAGACAGAGAGGGGGAGAGAGAGAGAGAGAGAAGCAGTCTCCCAAGGAGCAGGGAGCCCGACGTGGGACTCGATCCCAGGACCCTGGGACCATGACGCCCAACCATCTGAGCCACCCAGGCACCCCTCTTTTATTTTTTTAGAGATTTTATTTATTTATTTGAGAGAGAGAATGAGCGGGGGTGGGGTGGTGGTGGTGAGCAGGTAGCATTTGAACAAAAACCTGATGGAGGTGAGAGGATTAGCCATGGGGACAACTGGGAAAACAAGGTTTGAGGCACGGGGAAGAACCTAATGTGGAAAGCCTGCC
>NW_027686819.1:0-365 GCF_054177405.1 Leptonychotes weddellii | reverse complement strand
ACCCAGTGCTCCATGCAGTATGTGCCCCCCTTAATACCCATAACTGGTCTAACCCATCCCCCCACCCACTTCCCCTCTAAGTCTCTCAGTTTGTTTCTCAGAGTCCATAGTCTCTCATGGTTCAACTCTCCCTCCAGTTTCCCCCCCTTCATTTTTCCCTTCCTTCTCCTAATGTTCTCCATGCTATTCCTTATTTGTTTTTTTTAAATTAATTAATTAATTAATTTATTTTTTATTCTTATGTTAATCCCCATACATTACATCATTAGTTTTAGATGAAGTGTTCCATGATTCATTGTTTGTGCATAACACCCAGTGCTCCATGCAGAATGTGCCCTCCTCAATACCCACCACCAGGCTAACCC
>NW_027686818.1:0-365 GCF_054177405.1 Leptonychotes weddellii | reverse complement strand
ATGGAAGTAGTAACTGGCTTGTGTAACAGTCCTTTGAGAAATGATACTCGGCTATTCAAGTTCTGCATCCCTTTCACTGAATGCTCCATTCCAAGTAGAAATTGGTATGGCTCCATCATTATGTACCCATTATCTTCTTTCTTTTTTATGTATTTGGCTTAAGAGGGCTAATAT
Source organism: Leptonychotes weddellii (assembly GCF_054177405.1). Classification (NCBI taxonomy): domain Eukaryota; kingdom Metazoa; phylum Chordata; class Mammalia; order Carnivora; family Phocidae; genus Leptonychotes; species Leptonychotes weddellii. Next base: position 191 of record NW_027686818.1, on the reverse strand, counting down.
AGGATAATGTATTTTTACTTTTTCTCATGCTGTTGGATGGAAAGAGGAAAAAATCAATCCTGACATTTGGATTCCCAGCTGTTATGTAATAAATGCATGCAAAAAAATGCAACTTGAAAGTCTTTGAACAAAAGATTATGTTTTGAGCTTCTCATTCCAAATGTCCTCCTTATATGTGTCATTAAAAAAAA
>NW_027686817.1:0-365 GCF_054177405.1 Leptonychotes weddellii | reverse complement strand
GGTTTATCAACATTGACTTCTGTTGGGGCCATTACAATAATTGCTGGTTTGGCTTTGTTTTTGTGTTTTGTTTTGTTTTTGAGAGACAGGGCACGAGCAGGGGGAGGGGCAGAGGGAGAAGGAGAGGGAGAATCCTCAGGCAGACTCCTGGCTGAGCCCAGAGATCATGACATGATCTCACAGCCCAGAGATCATGACCTGAGCTGAAAGCAAGAGTCGGTCACTTAACCCACTGAGCCACCCAGGTACCCTACTTTGTTTTGTTTTTAATAAACTTCATCTAGCTAAAGTTCTTTCCATTCCTAATTTCCAAAGAGTTTGTATAAAAGCTCAGAGTAAAATTTTGAAAAAATATTTTTCTGTAC
>NW_027686816.1:0-365 GCF_054177405.1 Leptonychotes weddellii | reverse complement strand
CACTGGGTGTTATACACAAACAATGAATCATGGAACACTACATCAACAACTAATGATGTGATGGTGATTAACATAACATAATAAAAAAAAAAGTTCAGTGCATGGGCTGGTGGCTGTCTTTATAAACAAAGTTTTATTGAAATATAGCCAAGTTCATTTGTTTATGTACACTTATGGCTGTTTTTATGCTACAATGAGAGAGTTGAATGGTTGCCAGAGAAACTAGCCTTCCAGGTCCAAACAAAAAAAAAAAACCTGATCATAATACACTTTGTCATATTGTCTACCTGGTTCCCCTATTGCTATTCCTCCTGACTGCCCTTTTAGTTCAGTTCCATCTTTGTTCCAGAAACCCACCATCATTA
>NW_027686815.1:0-7112 GCF_054177405.1 Leptonychotes weddellii | reverse complement strand
CCTGCTAAAGGTTTTACAAGTATCTCCTAGAACACTGGAGGACTATAAGGTTAAAAGCATGAGGCCTGCCTCTGTCTGGGTTTCAAGCCTTGGTCTACCCTCTCTTTCTATGATGGAGAAAATTCCTTCTGGAATCCCAGTGTCTTCATCTGAAAATAGGGGTGATAGGAAGATGTTGGAGTAAAAAGCACCAGACATCTGTCTCCCCATCAAGACAATTGCACTAGCAGAATCTGCCAGATACAACTATTTTGGAACTCTTCAGTCTATTGAAAGCTCCAACTTTCAGGGGAAGACTAGGATGGTAAATTGCAGTTAATTTCAGTCTCTTGCAGCTCTTAGCAGAGTAGCCTACCCATCCCCCACCTCCACCCTGCAGAAAGCAGTTTTGCTTGTGTTTCTGGAGCAAGCTGCCCAGAGCCCGTGGGAGCCAAGGGGACAAAAAGGACCCAGGGGGACAAAAAGGACCCAGGACTCCAAATATCAGGGAACCTGTGCTGCAAGTGACTCTCCCCGCCCCTCCCACACCCTGAAATCCGGCTGAAGTGACTTCTAGAGATTGAAAATGCTGGTGCCTTTCCTACCCTCCCCTTCATTTTTCTCTATTTCTCCTTTTGGAAGCCAGACATTGGAAGCAAGACTAGAACATTGAGAAACGACTACATATATGGGGAAAGTTAGAAAGTGTGCACGCCCAGGGAAAGGCTCGGAGAAGATCTCAGAAGACCCTAAGTTTACATTTCAGTCTGATCCTCAGCACAGAGACAACCCACACCAATAAAAGAAACACAAAAAACAGTAAGTAAAAAAATAAGAAAAGCCAGAAAACCCTAGAGAAGGGAGAGAATCTGATTTCCAGAGTTACCACATTATTAGATTCCACTGGGCGGAGCCACTGGTTACCCAGTGGCCATACTCAAAAAATTAAAAATCGAACTATCATATGATCCAGCAATTCCACATCTGAGTATATACCCACAAGAATTGAAAGCAGGGTCTCCAAGAGATATTTGTACACCCCTGTTCACAGCAGCATGATTCACAATGGCCAAACGTGGAAGGAGGGTTGCTGGTGAGAGAGTCTGTGTTGTGGGAATGGAGGTCTCATCCTTGGATTCCCCTCAAAAGATCTATGCGAGGATCTGTGCTGGAGTAAAGATGGCCAGATGGAAGGTAGCGAACACAGAGCAGTTTACTAAGGACGGTGTGCTCTCAAGGTGGGAGAGCGGGAGGCCCAGAGGTGGCAACTGCTCAGGGGTTAGGGGAGTCTTTTCTTTTCATGTTTGTGTAGGTTATGGGTCATAGCTAGGGTGGTCTCTGACTGAGGCTGTTTCCAATCCTCTAAGAGACTCCTCCTACCCATTGGGAGGGGGAGTTTTTGGCCCTACAAGGCTCTTGCTGGAACTGACATGGTCATCTTCCCCTGAGCAGGGCAGGGTGGGGGGGGGGGTAGGTAAAAACCACAATGTCAATATATTATAATGAACCTCTAGGTTACCCTGGAGCAGAGGTAACCCCAGGGAGCTTCCACAGGGAAAGAGGAGGGAGCACGTTCTACACCTATGGCCCTTGGTCTGTTAGTGTGGGGTGTTGGAAGCCGTGTAAGGCTAGGATGTTAAAAGCCACAAAGTCAGGATGCTGTGCCCCTGGGCTTCAAATGTGTCACCTATTTATCCCACCGCCTTTCCCTCCAGTTCCTGTCTAACTGACTGCCTACTCTATCAGAAGCAACCCAAGTGTTCACTGATGGATGAATGGGTAAGCCAAATGGGGACTGTATGTATGGCGGGAACTTGGCCATCTTTGAGAAAGGAGGAAATCCTGACACAGAGCATGGATGAGCCTTGAGGACATGATGTGGAGCAAGACAAGCCACTCACAAAAGAACAAGTACCGTATGATCCCACTGATTTGAGATACTTGGAGTAGTCAAAATCATAAAGACAGAAAGTAAAATGGTGGTTTCCAGGGTCTTGGGAGAGAGGAAGGAATGGGGAGTTATTGTTTAATGAGTATGGAGTTTCAGTTTTACAAGATGAAAGGAGATCGGGAGATGGATGGTTGGTGATGGTTGCACAACATTATGAATGGATTAAATACCATTGACATATACACTTAGAAATGATTATGGGGTGCTTGGGTGGCTCAGTTGGTTGAGTGTCCAGCTCGTGGTTTTGGCTCAGGTCATGATCTCAGGGTTGTGAGATCGAGGCCTGAGCTGGGCTCTGGACTCAGCAGGGAGTCTGCTTGAGATTCTCTCTCTCTCTCCCTCTGCCCCTCCCCCTGTTCCCTCTCTCCCTCTCTCTCTCAAATAAATAAATTTTTTTTAAAAAAAGAAATGGTTAAGATAGTAAATTTTACATTATGTATATTTCACCAGAATAAACAAATTGAAAAAACACTAATGAGCCAATATATCCGTATAATGAACCAATATATACAATACAGTCCCTTTTTTGCTTAAGCCTGTGTGGCCTGGTCTTTCTGTCACTTGCAGAAGAGTCCTGCCACATACCTCTTACATCCCGTTTCACACCGATCACGACTAATGCTGTTGAACACGAATGAGCTGCCCACAGCTCCTTTAAAACCTCCTTTTAAGCTGACATCAGCCAATTAATCAATACACTTGGGTATGGTTATTAAACCAGTGACTCCCCCACTTAATCATAAATAGCATATCATCCATATTTCTTTACATGGTCCATAAACATGTCATGAAAAATTGTCAAATTCCTGGTGCACTTTCTAGACCTACCTGTCTAGCAAGGCCATTGAGGAGGAGAAGCTTCAGGTAACTGGTTCTTGCCGACCGGCGCCCTTGACAACACTGTGTGAGCAGGTGCTCTTCTCAGCTGCGTGCTCTCCCCATGCCTCTCCTTCCTTGGCGTGAAGGAGTTCCTAAAGACTCCTGATGGAGTTTCTCAGCTCTCGCTCAGGTGCCTCCTCCTCTGACAAGACTGGGTTCTTGAGAGCCGGGGTGCATACAGGCAGATCTTCCCCACAGCATCCGGCCGGAACCAGCCCTGTGTAATGTGTACATGTGTATTTCCCAGACCCTGGACCTTCCCAATCAATGCATCGTGCTTGGTTTTTCTAAGCGATTGGTTGCAAGGCCAACTTGGAGTGACTTAGACTCTTGATATTCAAAGAGTAGCACCGTCGGGAACTTGTTAGAAATTCAGAATCTCAAGCTCCATCCCAGACTCTCTGAATACAAATCTGCATTTTAATAGGATCTTGGGTGATCTGCACATTAAAGTTTCAGACACATAGACTTGACCTTTCTGCAGTGACAGGCCCCATGGCCTGGTTCTCTTCAACACTGGGGTGAGTAGTATTCTGTGTGGTCTTCGTTTCATGTTTTCTGTGATCTCTCTGCATATGTCCTGTGGAGTGGCAGCTCTCAGTTGAAAACTTGAAAATCTTACAACGTCTGAGTTGTTAAAACAAAACAAGCTTTAAAAGTCCCTTGAGGGGCGCCTGGGTGGCTCAGTCGTTAAGCGTCTGCCTTCGGCTCAGGTCGTGATCCCAGGGTCCTGGGATCGAGCCCCACATCTGCTCTGCGGGAAGCCTGCTTCTCCGTCTCCCACTCCCCCTGCTTGTGTTCCCGCTCTCGCTGTGTCTCTCTCTGTCAAACAAATAAATAAAATCTTTAAAAAAATAAAAATAAAAAAATAAAAAAAATAAAAGTCCCTTGAGCTTGCCTCTGTTTTTTTTCCCCTCCCTTAATCAGCCCTCACTCGCTGTGACCTTTTGCATCCTGCTCTTGTTCTCACATGTCTAGATTATTCTCTTCCCTCGCGCATGGTATCAGCCATGTTTCCATTGTCCGCATGCCGTCTTTAGAACCGTTGGCTCTATGCTGTGCTTTCTGGGCATGTGCGCCTGTTCTTTCGGTATCATCCCCTTTTTTTCCAAGATCAGTTGCAAATGTATTGTTAGAATTATATTTGGGGACCTTTTACACCCATAAGATTGCCTCCTCTTCACTGTCTTCTGACCCATGAACTTCCTTAGCTTTCCTCTGAAATCAGGATTTCCTCTGAAATAAGTTTGTGTAATACATGCACATAGTTAAAATGTCAAGTAATGCTGAATTGTTTGTAACAAACAGTAATTATAGGTGCTGTAAGTATTCTTTGCCTATGATTAGTATCCCCTCTTAATAGTTTCTTCTAATGCTTAGCTTTATGTTTCTATTTTTTATGCTTACACCAAAATTTCTCTTATTAATCATAGGTATGATTTGTTTTTTAGATTAGATCGAAGATTTAGCTTCTTACTTCACTTTATCACCACCTTTGCTTCCTATCCTACTTTCAACCACAGGTTTATCACAATTTTGATTGAATCATTAGAATTATTGCTTCATAAATATTGTCAACTCCACATCCAAGTAGCGTATTATGATTGTTATTTCCTTCCCTTTATAATTAATTGTTAATTCTGGATTTGACAATGGCATGATTTTCATTTTCCCTTAGGCTTTGATGTACCTATAGCCAGTTCTCGCTTTTCCCACAGCCACACAAAGTTTTCCACATGATCAAAACAATTATAATATTCTTATGATTCTGTGTGTGTGTAGATAATTTTTTCCCATGTCCTCCACAGCCTTTCAATTCAATTTTCCGTGTGGTGAGGAAATCTATCAGTTCTAGCCACATCCCTTCCAGAGCCCTCTGGCTTCTGGTTCCAGTTTGAACTGATTGATGGATAGGCTAGCTGCCTGCTAACATTTTGGGGCCTCCCTTCATTATCACCTTGCACAGCAGTTTGGGGCCAGTCAGAAAACAGAAACTGCCTAGTAATTTAAAACCAGGGAGTTTAATGTAAAGAATTATTAAACTATTCCAGGAGAATAACTACAATGATATAAAGAAAATGAAAGAGTGTGCCCTAGGGCTGAGGGAGAGTCCCTGGGGTTGGGGTAGGGGATGCAAACTGGGAAGGGGACCTCCTCATTGGAGAAGGTGTGGTAACAGCGCCCCCCTCCCCAGATGGCAGAGAAGTCAGCTGGGCTGCTGGCCAGAGCTAGCCCACGGTCACCAGGTAAGCAGGATACAGGTCTCTGGGTGCAAGTGAGCCAAGGCTGGAGGTGAGCACACAGATGGACTTGGGGCCCCACTGCAGTCTGCAGGTCTGAAGGAAAGTGCGTGTGTCAGGAGGGCCACAGAGATGGTCCCTGGGCCCCAACCAGAACAGCGGCTGGAGCAGAGCACCTCTGGTGTTTCTATCCAAACGCTGATGGGCAGTGCAGCAGGAACTTAGCAAAAGCAAATCACAACTGGGACCAGGAAGAAAAGCTTTCCTCCAGTGCCCTCTACTGACAAAGCATAGCATCATGTTCACTGTGAAAAAGAGAATAGCTTCAAGAGCTGTGTCCATTATTGCTGGGCAGGCACTGAAGGGTGAATGTGGAGCTGAGAGGCCTCGAGCGGATGCCTAACCCTCGCGCGACTCAGCTTCCTCACGCACCCTTGTGCACACATGTGACTTTCATACAAAACCAAAACCACTCGGTATTTCCACATAGAGAGATATGATATTCCTCCTTGCAAGAGAAGAAGGTCTCACCTTTCCCCCAGATGAGAAGACACAGACTCCCAAGAGTTACTGTATCCGTCGCTGGCTATATTAATTAATCTTCGGATTTAGTCATCATCCCATGGAACGTTCTGTTACCTAACACTAAATGGTAAAGTTAACTTCCAACAACTTGTATAAAAAATTAAAACGGGGGGGGGGGGACGCCTGGGTGGCTCAGTCAGTTAAGGGTCCGACTCTTGGTTTTGGCATGGGGCATGATCTCAGGGTCAGGAGCAGTGTGTCCAGCTCCACACTCAGCAGGGAGTCGTCTTGAAGATTCTCTCCCTCTGCCCCTCCCCCCACTCTCTCTCGTGAGTGCTTTCTCTATCTAAAATAAATAAATAAATAAATAAATAAATAAATAAATAAATAAATCTTAAAAAAAAATTAAAATGGGGGTTCCTGGGTGGCTCAGATGGTTAAGTGTCTGTCTTCAGCTCGGGCTCCCAGCTCAGCGGGGAGTCTGCTTCTCCCTCTCCCTCTGCCTCTCTCTCCTGCTCATGCTTTCTCTCTCTCTCTCAAATGAATAAATAGAATCTAAAAAAAAAAGATTTTCTAAAAAAAAAAATTAAAATGGGAAGGAGATAAAAGAAAATGGCTCGTATATGCCAGAAAACATAGGCATATAACAAGCACAGGAAAAATATGCAAAACTTGTACAGAATTCATTTCTGTAAGTGGCCTCAGGGTCGTGGTATCTTTGGCTATCTTCTTCCACTGCCCAGTCCATATCTCTCTTGCCCTCCCAGCTAGAGCCTCAGCTGCTCAGGCTTCTTTACCTGGCGGCGTGACCCAAATCTTCATTCTTAAAGGGCCTGAGTCCCCAGTTGTCCTGCTTTTGTTGTTGCTACATCGTCTTCCATTACTCTTTACGATTGGAAATGCAGTGCTAAGAGATGACTTAGTGAATTCCCCCTGGCTCTCCCAGAGTCCTGTGTGCTCTGTTTTGCGGCAGCCCAGTTTACCCTGCTCATCTGGGTCGAGCACTTCAGCCGATCAGCATACTGTCAGCAGTGGGGCGGGCTGGTGGGATGCTGACCAAGATGATCAGGATCCCCGCAGACTATGTTCTGGCAGAGAGCAGGGCAGCCGATTGGCCCTGAGATAGCACCATCAAGTTCCACTGTTGGCCCAATAGCGGCAGACCAAGAGCCAGGAGCTACGTTGATTTGCTCCAGTAAAGATGGTACACTGGGGACAGCCCCTGCTTCGTGGGTCTAAAGTTGCACCTAAGAGGCTGGGAAGCTAAAAGAAAAAAACAGCTAAAAGTCTGAGAAGCTGAGCAGAGCTTTCAGTGCTTCCATGGGGTAGGAGAGACAAATATTATAACCCACCAAAGAGGAGAGGCCCTGATAAACCCCAAACTTGCAGTTGGGACCCCAGGGGGCCATACCATGGAAGGAGGGGAAACCTCAAAATAAACCTGCTTCCCCAAGTCTGAAGGTCTAGCTTCCAATCAGCTCAACCCTTGATTGGATTGGGATCATCTGCCCCAGACTGTTTGCAGAATAAAAACTAAT
>NW_027686814.1:0-365 GCF_054177405.1 Leptonychotes weddellii | reverse complement strand
AGGCAGTCGCTTAACCAACTGAGCCACCCAGGCGCCCAAGGCCATAGGTTTTTATTTTAAAGTCTGGAGAAGGGGAAAAATAAGAATACATATATTCTATGAAAGAATTACTCAATATAGTTGATTTTTAAAATAGCTTTAGAAAGAAGTATATAAGTTTATAAATTTATTAAAGAAGTATATAAGTTTGAGAGTTATCCACTTAGAAAAAAAGTCAATCCCACAAAAATTGACCTGAAGCACTTCTGACTTCTAAATCAAAAGATTCCAGGGATGCCTGGGTGGCTCAATCGCTAAGCATCTGCCTTTGGCTCAGGTCATGATCCCAGGGTCCTGGGATCAAGTCCCACATCGGGCTCCTTGCT
>NW_027686813.1:0-365 GCF_054177405.1 Leptonychotes weddellii | reverse complement strand
ACCCATTTTTTCTCTGCTTTTCTCAATTCCACTCTGCTTTTGGAAGTCTGCTCAAGTCCCACTTTTTCTTGTTTTTTTCTCTCCCTTGCATATGCCCACCACTACGTTCTTGTTCACGTACTCCAACTCTTGTTCATATATTTTTCTGTACAGTTTACCAGTTGCATGATAGATTTCTACCTTCCCCTTAAGCTCCATAAAGCAATTTTCTTTGTGCCATTATAGTGATTAGCATTACAGTAACTAGATTCTAGGAACATAGAACACATTCAATAAAGTAATGCAATTAAAACTTCTCTTAAGGAGGTTAGATATACTCATCTGAAATCTCAGTGAGTATACAGTATTATGTGGTTTAATAAAAT
>NW_027686812.1:0-365 GCF_054177405.1 Leptonychotes weddellii | reverse complement strand
ACCCTTTCACTGAGTGTGTATATTATAAAACATGCAAAAAGAGCTCTTTTAAAAGGGTGAGCTACAAATATAAATAAATAAAAGTTCAGTGTTTTCTTTTCCTAGACCTCCATTGATTGTCTTGCTTACTTTTAGAGACTGCTGATGTAGAGACCTACCATCTTAGTTCTTCACTTCTCTCCTTCTCTCTTTTAATCTCGCTGTGTCAGGGCACTCCCCAGGGTGGTGTGGTGGGCAGGGAAGGGTAAAGTCCAGATCTTTTGAAGAGGAATGATTCTCTTACAGTTCATTGCTTATGAGCTCTGTAAAATTTTTTTTCACACCATAGACACCAACTGTTGACTTAAAAAAAAAAAAAAAAAAAA
>NW_027686811.1:0-365 GCF_054177405.1 Leptonychotes weddellii | reverse complement strand
ATTTCTTTTGAGACTTTAGTAATTAACCCTGGAATAGAATTCAAGATGGATTTGCCTTAAACCGAATCACACAGAATATCAACTGCTTTCTTGTTCTCAAGAATGCACATGTTGGACAGTTTAGCATTTAGGGCTTATTTTATTTTATTTGACAGAGAGAGAGAGCACAAGCAGGGGGAGAGGCAGAGGGAGAGAGAGAGAAGCAGACTCCCTACCGAGCAAGGAGCCCGACGGAGGGCTCCATCCCAGGACCCTGGGATCATGACCAGAGCCTAAGGCAGACGTTTAACCGACTGAGCCACCCAGGCGTCCTGAGGATTTAGGGCTTTTTGCAGTTGTTTGCCATATTAAAAAAAATGAATGAC
>NW_027686810.1:0-365 GCF_054177405.1 Leptonychotes weddellii | reverse complement strand
TATTCAGTGCATCTATGTGAGGAAGGAAATTCAGGAGCCTCCTGTGTTGCCATTCTGGTCCAGAGTAGTGCCTTTCTTGTAGGGCAGTTCTGCTGGAGACAATTTTATTTTCCCGAAAATGTCTTTATTTTGTATCCCCAATGGACAGATATGTCACTATTTTTTTCCCTTATTTAATTGCCTGCAATGTCCCTAATACCTTCAGGGCAAAACCACAAAGGCAGGGAGGAAGGAGATTCTGGTTATTTCTCCAATTTGACTACCTTCCATTGTATACCTGTTTTTGTTTATTCTTTGGAATTCTTAAGTAGTTGTTTTTTGTATTTTGCCCAGAGTTTACAGTTGTTAGTGTGAACCAGAGGGTT
>NW_027686809.1:0-365 GCF_054177405.1 Leptonychotes weddellii | reverse complement strand
TTTTCTCTTCCATTTCTCATTTTGGTTTTTGAGTCTTCTCTCATTTTTTCTTAATGTAGCTGCCAATTTTGTTCATTTTTTGGAAAAACTGGTCATTATATTATTATTCATTCTGGTCACTATTTTATTTATTTCTGATTTTTCTTTGTCATTTCCTTCCTCCACGAAATTTCAGCTAAGCTTCTTCTTTTTCTACTGCCTTGTGGTGTAACTGTTTATTTGAACTTTTTTTCTGAATACACACATTTGTAGCATAAACTTCACTCTAATGTCGACTTTTGCTGCCTTGCATAGGTTTTGGAATATTGTGTTTTCTTTTTCTTTTGTTTTGAGACATATTTTGATTTGCCATTTGATTTTGTAAT
>NW_027686808.1:0-365 GCF_054177405.1 Leptonychotes weddellii | reverse complement strand
TGAGCTGAAGGCGGATGTTTCATCGACTGAACCACCCACGTGCCTCTGTGTGTCCTCTTTGGAGAAATGTCTGTTCATGTCTTCTGCCCATTTTAAATTGGATTGTTTGGGGGTTTTTTGGTGTTGAGTTGTATAAATTCTTTATATATTTTGGATACTAAACCTCTATTGAATATGTCACTTGCAAATATCTTCTCCCATTCAGCAGGTTGTCTTTTAGTTTTGTTGATTGTTTCCTTTACTGTGCAGAAGCTTTTTATTTTGATGTAGTCCCAATAGTTTACTTTTGCTTTTGTTCCCCTTGCCTCAGGAGACATATTTAGAAAGATGTTGTTAAAGCCAATATCAGAGAAATTACTGCGTAT
>NW_027686807.1:0-365 GCF_054177405.1 Leptonychotes weddellii | reverse complement strand
TTGCAGGTAGTAAATAATAAGTGAGATTTACTGATTATATTCTTTACCCTAGGCTATGTGTCTAGTATTCATTAATCCTCACCACTTTAAGGGACGAACTATTACACCTCTTTTCCAGTGAGCTTAAGGGAGCTGCCCAAGGTCACACAGACAACCAACGACAGAGCTGGACTACAGCCAAGGCGGGGGACAGACCCCCAAGCTCCAGTTCTTTCTGTGCGTGATGGAAGCTGGTCACTTCCTGCATCAGGGCCTCAGCTCCCTCATCATAACATGGGAGGTAGAGCAGAGGTACTCTAGGCTTCTTTCCAGCTTGACCAGGTGAAGAAGGAAATGCTGGGGGCCTGCGGCTGCTGGGCTTCACA
>NW_027686806.1:0-365 GCF_054177405.1 Leptonychotes weddellii | reverse complement strand
AAAAAACCAATGATGTTACTCTACCTTGGCTAACTGATTTTAAATTAAAAAAATTAAAAAGAATAAAACAACAAGGGATTGAGGACAACCAGAAACACATGCTTCATTGAATTGGAGCAGCTTCTGATCTCCATTCGTTAAAATGCAAAATGGAGAGTACTCTGTGTGTGTGTGTGTGTGTGTGTGTGCGTGCCGCACAAAGAAAGAGAGGGAGAGGGCGCTATCATTTCAATTACATTTTGTTAAACATCAGACTTAAAGAAAACATCAAGTGGGCAAACAACATCCTTCTAAATGCAAGTGACATTTCATCAGCCACCAGTTTATAGCCCTGGCTTCGACAGGTAACAGGGAACACAGCTCAT
>NW_027686805.1:0-365 GCF_054177405.1 Leptonychotes weddellii | reverse complement strand
ACTGGAAGTTCATATCGTTAAAACGTCCATACTACCCAAAGCAGTCTACATACTAGGTATTTATCCAAAGAAAACAAAAACACTAACTCAAAAAACATATGCACCCCTATATTCATACCAGCATTATTTACAATAGCCAAGGTATGGAAGCCACCTAAATGTCCACAAGTAGGGCGCCTGGGTGGCTCAGTTGGTTAAGCGACTGCCTTCAGCTCAGGTCATGATCCTGGAGTCCCGGGATCGAGTCCCGCATCGGGCTCCCTGCTTGGCAGGGAGTCTGCTTCTCCCTCTGACCCTCCCCCCTCTCATGTGCTCTCTCTCTCATTCTCTCTCAAATAAATAAATAAAATCTTAAAAAAAAAAAA
>NW_027686804.1:0-7113 GCF_054177405.1 Leptonychotes weddellii | reverse complement strand
AAAAATAAAATAAGATTTGGTCTTTACCTTAAAGCAATGAGAAGTTCAAAGAGTTGTGAACAGGAATTGACATGATCTCTTTGTACCCTGAAGGTACCACCAATCCAATGACAACGAGAGACATACAAACAGGCAATCACAACCAAACAGAGGCACCATTGGCAAGGTATACTCAGGTAGCTGGGTATTTGCCTAATGCAATCTGAGGATTTGAGGTGCTTCCTGGAGGAGGTGATGTCTTGAATGGAACATTTTTTAAACCCATCACAGAGTCCTGGATCTGACAGGTTCAAACCATCTCCTTCCAAGAGGGATGCAGGCTTCAGACATGAGGCCCAGGGACTCCAGGTGACTTTGGCAAAGCCACACAGCCTCATGATGGCAGACCGAACACCAAAAGCCATGGGGAGGAGGGGCTCTCTGACTCCTCATCAGCGTTCCCAGTCTCCCCTACTTGGATTGACATCCTAATTTTTCCCTAAGCCTCACCAAGAGGCATGAGGGCAAAGATGTCCAAGGCAGCCAGAATTCCAGGCTAACCCCAGGGTCTCTGAGTCTCTAATTAACCTGGGGTAGGAGGTGAGACAGGAGCTGGACACCATCATTCCTCCTCAGAGAAGTTCCTTCTCCCAGTTGGAAAGCCCCCCACAAAGCCAGCTGAACAGCCCCCAGCAAGGCATTTAGGTAAAAGTTCCCCAGGGAGCCTTCAGAGTCATTTTCAAGGAGGCTGGGGCCAATGGAAGAAAGGATTACTGGCTCTGCTCTCTGGAGCAAAGTTGATGGAGACAAGTCAGCAAGGAGGCTTCTCAAGAGAAGGGATATTCCTGCTAAGCAGAGAATGCTTCTGATCCCTGGGGGTGTAGGCAGAGCCCTCCTGGGAGTGGTAATAATAGCTCAATAAAAATAAATCTATATGAAGAAGTCTTACAACTCAACAACTAAAAGACAGATAACCCAAAATTTTTAAATAGCAAAGAACCTGAACAGAGATTTCTCCCAAAAAAAGTTATGCAGATGACCAATGAGCACATGAAAAGATGTTCAGTGTCATTAGTCATCAAGGAAATGCAAATCAAAACCCCAGTGAGCTACCACCTTACACCCATATGGTGGCTAGGATCAAAAACACAGACAATAACAAGTATTGGCAAAGATGTGAGAAATTGGAGTCCTCACATGTTGCTGCCGGGAATGTGAAATGGTGCAGCCACTGTGGAGAATATTCTGGCACTCCTCAAGAAGGTCAACCTAGAGTTACCTTGTGACCAAGCAATTCATCTTGTGTATGTATATACACCCAAAAGAACAAAAAAACAGGTGTTCAAACAGTTATTTGTAAGCCAATGTTCATAGCAGCATTATTTGTAATGGCCAAAAGATGGAAACAATCCAAATATCCATCCATGGCTGAATGGATAAAGAAAATGTGGTATGTCCATATAATGGAATATTACTTGGTCACAAAAAGGAACAGAGTATGGATGTGTGCTCCAACATGGATGAACTCCAAAACATTATGCTGGATGAAAGAAGCCAGACACATACTGCATGATTCCGTTTATATGAAATACCCAGAATAAGCAAATTTATGAAGACAGAAAGCTGATTAATGAGCTGCCTAGGAGCTGCGGGGAGGAGGGAATAGGGAGTGACTGCCAATGGATACCAGGTTTCCTTTTGGGGTGATAAAAATGTCCTGAAAATAGACAGTGGTGGTGGTCACACAACACTGCGAATATGAGCTAAACACCGCAGAATGGTACCCTTTAAGCTGGTTACAATGAAAATCTTACGTCATGTGTATTTCTACCACATTTTTTTTAATCTGGGGAAATAAACAAATAAATAAATTGGGACTTGGCACACCACTGCCCAAAACCCTCCAGCAGCTCCTTATAACTCCCAGAATAGAATCCGAAAGATCTGTTCTGACCCACAAAGTCCACAGGACTTTTCCCCTCCTGACCACCTCTTCAATCCCTGCTCTCACCCCTACTCTTGGTTCCTTGCTGTTCTGTAAAACACACCCAGCAGGCTCCCACCTCAGGGCCTTTGCTCTTGCTGTGTCCCTCTACCTGGCAAGTCAGATCTCCACTTGGCTGGCTCCATCTATTTCACACAGGCAGTGGTGGACAGACATGAAGGCAGCCTCCCAATTATCCCCACCTCCCAGTACTCACCCCCTTGTGTAATGACCTCCCCTTGCCTGTGGTCATGGCATATGACTCGTTCCTAACCAATAGAACACAGTGAGGGTGACAGTTACATTGTGTGACACTGGAATGCCCATCTTGCTAGGGGACCCTCCTTGTTGGCTTTGATGAAGCCAGCAGCCATGTTGGGGCGGCCCATGTGGCAAAAAACTGAAGGTGGCCCTCAGTCAACAACCAGCTAAGGCACTGAAAGCAGCTTCCAAATGATAGTCTGTAAAAAACAACAATGACACCAACAACAAAAAACCTGAGGTCCTTAGTCCTAGAGCCCACAATGAATTCTGCCAACAACATGTGAGCTTGGAACTAGACCCTTCCCCAGCTGAGCTTCAGATGAGACTTCAGCCCAGCCAATACCCTGACTCTCATTTCTATCATCACTAGATATATGACCCCAAGATGTCATTTGTGGTGACTATCTTCTGTGTGTCCCTCCCAATCCCCTCTTTGACATCTATTAACTGCATGAAGGGTTGGCTCCTTGCCCCCTTCTTGTCGAGATCAGCCAGTGGAGAAGGATAGCAGGGTATGGGGTATCTGGTCCCTAGTTCCCTCCCTGCTACATTTGCCATAAACTAGCTGTGTCCCTCAACCAAATGTCCCAGTTTATGCTAGGTGTCCATTCCACACAGCCCTCACTGTCCCCTATCTCCAATGACTACCCCCTATCCTCATCGATTCATGACCAGCAATGGTAATTAAGTCAATGGTGATTCTAGTCTCCAGGGAGTTGCACTATGCCTGGAAGTCACTGACTTCCTGTCCTTGGGGGGCTGAATACCAAGATGGCCCCCAAGATCCTCATTTCCTGGTAAACACAACCTGTAAGATCCCCTCCCCTTGAGTGTGGGCTGGACTTGTGACCAGGATAAGATGTCACACTCTGATTCAGTTACTCATCAGCTGACTTGGAGTTCATCAAAAGAAAGATTACCCTGCATGGGCCTGACATAATCAGGTGATCCTTAAGAGAAGTTAGAGATTTGAAGTGTGAGGGAATTTCTCCCACTGGCCTCAAAGGAGCGAACATCCATGCAGTGAGCTGCCTATGGAGGGGAATATGTGTCAAGGACCTGAGGGTGTTCACTAGCTGCTGAGGACACCCCCTGGAGAACAACCAGCTTGAAAATAGGGACTTTAGTCCCACAGCCACAAGGAACTGAGTACTGCCAACAACCTGAATGAAAGAGAAGCCTCAGTCCCAGATGAGATCACAGCCTCAGCAAGATGTTGATTTCGACCTTGTGAGATCCTGAGCGGATAAAACCAAATATGCCGTGCCTGGACTACAGACCTACAGAACTGTGAGCTAATAGATGGGAGCTGTGTAAAGCCCCTGGGTCGTGGCCATTCGTCACCCAGCAATAGAAAATGTATACACTGACTCTAATCTGTAAACAGTGCCTCGATTAAGCTTCTCTCAAACTAGACTAATTTGAACATGCCATCCCTTTCCTGGGTCAAGTTGGCTCAGTCTATCCATCTCTCCTTCCACAAAGTGAACACTTAGCCTGTGCAAGGCACGTGAAATGCACCACCTCACTGCATCTTTGCAAGAGCTTTGTGATCATTATCTGCTACAACAGCAGAGGAAACTGAGGCACAGGGGAGTTAAATACTGGAGATGAGATGTTGCATTTCAAGTGCCTTGCGCAGGCTAAGTGTTCACTTCATGGAAGGAGAGATGGATAGACTGAGCCAACTTGACCCAGGCCATCTTTCCACCACACCCAGCAGAATCTTCTGGGTCTTGGGGCTCCTGCTCTGTCATTGCACCACTCCAAAGTCAAAGCTCTGAATGAATGTGGGTGGTCCAGTCTCTTCCTAACTTCCAGATGCCCAAGTGCCTTTGGGATGAATATGCCACCCTTCATGCTCTAATTGTTTTGACTGAAGATTAGTGAGATCTTAGTGCTCCTGGGGTGTAAAGAGCCATTGTGAATGGTTTATGCATGCTGAATTTAACCCAATTTCCAACACAAGGGCTCTCTCCTCCACAGAGAAGTCCATTTAAATAGCCTTAACACTGCTCTCTTCAATACCCTCATGACTGAAAGCAGAGGAAGTGGAGAGATGAGAACCTCCTCTTAACCAAATCTCTCAGGAGGGCTCGTACCTGGGAACCACGTTTGTTAAGAGCAAATTCCAGAGCAACAGAAAAACAGCTCAGCAAAAGAGGTGGACTGACAGCATCCAACATCCACAACTCTCAACCAAACGTGGTTCTCTGAGCTTCTCAGCTATGACCAGGTATGGGGTGAATATCAGGAGATTCAAATCTAGAAAGTCTAAGGGAAAATCAACATCTTTAAGTTTAAATCTCTCCTCCCCCAATATCAACATGGCCATCAGTGGATAAGTAGTCATGTCCCTTGTTCAGAAATAATTTTGAGACACATTCAATTAATCAGACTCTGTTTGGGTGATATTGCAATTAAGACAGACACTATCCCTGCTCTCAGGAAGAAAACCGCCCAGTGGATTCTGTAAAATGGTAGGACAGGCATGAAAGAATCACTGGATTTATAATATGAGCATGGAATTATTAAGGGGAAAATGTTGGTAGACTGTCTCTGAGTATTGGACCTTGTAAAAAACAGGTGTTGTAAAAAAAAAAAAAGAGAGAGAGAGAGGTATCTGTGTTCAGTTTACTTTGGTAAGCTGGGTTTAATAAAATTTCATGAGTGTCTTGTTTGCAGGACTTTTCAGTGTCTTTAATGTGACAACACGCTTGTGAATCTCCAAATCTGGCTGAGCGTCCGAAAGTTCTCGGAAGCATCTCAAAAGGAAAATGCACCACAGACCAATGACCAATGGAATCAGAATCCCCAGAAGGGAGGCTCAGGAAACTACAATGATAGAAAGGCTCTAGGTTGGTTTTTGATGCTCAGCTAAAATGACTTAGACACTGAAATTTGGGACTGTCATGGACTGAATGTTTGTTCCCCATGCCCAAAATTCCTATGTTGAAATCTAATCCCACCGTGACGATATTTGGAGATGGGGGCTTTGGGGTATAATTAGGTCAGAGGTTGGAGCCCTTGTGCATGAAATTAGTGCCTGGCTAGCTCTTTCCACCGTGTAGACCTATGAAGAGAAACTGGCAGCCTGCATCCCAGAACTTACCAGAACCCCACCACACTATTACCTTGATCTCAGACTCTGCAGGATTTCAAGGGGCTGACCTCCGATCTGTTGGTTGACTTCCTGCCAGGGTCCACATTGGCTAAAGCACAATTATCACAAGTTCTTCAACATTTCTGAACCCCAGGTTCCTCGCCTGCAAACAAATATAACAGAATAAAATCTAGCTCCCAGGATGGGAAAGATTAAGCAGATGAGGTTCGAAAGCCCCTAGCACTTAGTAGATCTTCAATAAATGTGAGTTGTTCCTTCCTCCTTGCTCTCTTCTTTCCCCCACAGGGTTTTGCATTAAGGAGTCGGGAGAAATAGGATGGTTCTGCCACCAGCCTGCAGGGTACCACTGGGCACATCTTGGGCTCTGAAATTGTTGGAACACTTTCAGTCAAAGGTAACAGACTCACTCAAGTTCAACTCAACAAGGAAGGTAGGGAGAAAGAATAGTTACTACGCAAATGGGATCCGAGAGAACCCGAGGTGGAATGCATCCAGGTCTCAGGAAATAGCTGGCAATAGGGACTAAGATGTGCTAGGAAACCTAACACATCCCGCCTTCTGCCCTCGTGCCTTCTCCTCTCTCAGGTTGCTTTTGTTTGCAACTGCTTCCCAGTAAACAGGACAAAAAAATGGCAGTCAACAGATGCTCTGAATACCCAAGGTGGGCTAATAGGGCCTCTTTCCTTAAACGTAATTCCAAAATCCCAAAAAAAAGGTTTTCATTGGCCAGTTTGGGTGGGACCTGACCCTTGGCCCAATCAACAGCATCCAGGGGTGGAGCCATGAAGTTTTCATTGGCTCAGCTTGGGTGGGGCCTGACCCTTGGCCCAATCAACAGCATCCATGGGCAGGGCCGTGAGGTTTCCATTGGCTCAGTTTAGTAGGTTGACCCCCCCCCAACCCCTAATCCAATCAACAGTGTCCAGAGGTGGGGCCATATTGCAGAAACGTGGCCATTCCTGCTGTAAAAATGTGGATGGACAGACTAAGACCCAGTCTCCAAAGAAGGGAAACCAGATATGCCAGACAGTAAGTGCCTTGCTGAGATGGATGACACGTACTACCTGGCCTCAGGAGTTTCCAGTTCCAAGAGGAAGACAGACCCAGAGACGAATAAATTCCATCCCTACCGAGAAAAGGCCATTCCAGTGGTTTGACTCAGAGGGGTCCAGACAACCAGGGTTTGGTGGGAGAAGTTCCCAGAAGCTGCGCTGACCACCACCCCAAAGCCATCCTAGGATGTGACGAGCTGATTAATCACAACAATTATTTATGGCAGTGCCAATCCACCTGCTCGTGTCACAAGACATTAGTTATTGCCAGGAATGATGAATCCCAGGATGTAGAACATGCTAAAAATATTAATCTACAAGTGAAAATGATTTTAATTGGATTTCGCCCTTGGGGTCGTGTCAGGGGCCCGCTTTCAATCAGACTTGTCCAGTCAGCAAAGCGGACCCCAGCCTTTCAAATTGAAACTGTGATTGGCTGGCAGAGGTTAATAGAAATGTTGGGGAATAAATAGGTTATTGATTGATCATAACAATCAGCTGGCTCCCGGTTTACCTTGC
Source organism: Leptonychotes weddellii (assembly GCF_054177405.1). Classification (NCBI taxonomy): domain Eukaryota; kingdom Metazoa; phylum Chordata; class Mammalia; order Carnivora; family Phocidae; genus Leptonychotes; species Leptonychotes weddellii. The sequence continues at coordinate 191 of NW_027686804.1, read as the reverse complement.
TGACCTCGCCCACCCAATTTTCCGGCAAACTCGGTTAGCATCTAATTATAGATCACTTCTACAATACTGTGTATTAATGAGCAGATTATATAGCCGGGGTTGGGGGAATTCTTAGTGGTGAAGTTTTTCCATGGCAGAAAATGGGGTGAGATCTCATGCCCATCTTGGGGACTATTGGTAAGGGAGGGGGG
>NW_027686803.1:0-365 GCF_054177405.1 Leptonychotes weddellii | reverse complement strand
AAGAGATTCTTAAGCATAGGAAAGAAACTGAGGGTTGCTGGAGGGGAGGTGGGTGGGGGGGATGGGGTAACTGGGGGATGGGCATGAAGGAGGGCACGTGATGGAATGAGCACTGGGTGTTGCATGCAACTGATGAATCACTGAACTCTACCTCTGAAGCTAATAACACACTATATGTTTGTTTGTTTTTTTTAAAGATTTTATTTATTTATTTGACAGAGAGAGACATAGCGAGAGAGGGAACACAAGCAGGGGGAGTAGGAGAGGGAGAAGCAGGCTTCCCCGCGGAGCAGGGAGCCCGATGTGGGGCTCAATCCCAGGGTCCTGGGATCACGACCTGAGCCGAAGGCAGACGCTTAACGACT
>NW_027686802.1:0-365 GCF_054177405.1 Leptonychotes weddellii | reverse complement strand
TTGCAGGTAGTAAATAATAAGTGAGATTTACTGATTATATTCTTTACCCTAGGCTATGTGTCTAGTATTCATTAATCCTCACCACTTTAAGGGACGAACTATTACACCTCTTTTCCAGTGAGCTTAAGGGAGCTGCCCAAGGTCACACAGACAACCAACGACAGAGCTGGACTACAGCCAAGGCGGGGGACAGACCCCCGAGCTCCAGTTCTTTCTGTGCGTGATGGAAGCTGGTCACTTCCTGCATCAGGGCCTCAGCTCCCTCATCATAACATGGGAGGTAGAGCAGAGGTACTCTAGGCTTCTTTCCAGCTTGACCAGGTGAAGAAGGAAATGCTGGGGGCCTGCGGCTGCTGGGCTTCACA
>NW_027686801.1:0-365 GCF_054177405.1 Leptonychotes weddellii | reverse complement strand
GTGTATATGACACCCAATCTAGACAAATTGACAACTTAATTATCATTACCTTTATTAATGAAACAAAAGTCAGAGGAAAAAACAAATTTAAGTTTAAAATTTAAAGATGTAAAATTTCGGGGCGCCTGGGTGGCTCAGTCGTTAAGCGTCTGCCTTTGGCTCAGGGCATGATCCCAGGGTCCTGGGATCGAGCCCCGCATTGGGCTCCCTGCTCGGCGGGAAGCCTGCTTCTCCCTCTCCCACTCCCCCTGCTTGTGTTCCCTCTCTCGCTGTGTCTCTCTCTGTCAAATAAATAAATAAAATCTTTAAAAAAAAAAAAAAAGATGTAAAATTTCCCCAAATTTAAGAAGAAAACTATTTTGCCT
>NW_027686800.1:0-365 GCF_054177405.1 Leptonychotes weddellii | reverse complement strand
ACCCTTTCACTGAGTGTGTATATTATAAAACATGCAAAAAGAGCTCTTTTAAAAGGGTGAGCTACAAATATAAATAAATAAAAGTTCAGTGTTTTCTTTTCCTAGACCTCCATTGATTGTCTTGCTTACTTTTAGAGACTGCTGATGTAGAGACCTACCATCTTAGTTCTTCACTTCTCTCCTTCTCTCTTTTAATCTCACTGTGTCAGGGCACTCCCCAGGGTGGTGTGGTGGGCAGGGAAGGGTAAAGTCCAGATCTTTTGAAGAGGAATGATTCTCTTACAGTTCATTGCTTATGAGCTCTGTAAAATTTTTTTTCACACCATAGACACCAACTGTTGACTTAAAAAAAAAAAAAAAAAAAA
>NW_027686799.1:0-365 GCF_054177405.1 Leptonychotes weddellii | reverse complement strand
ACTGAGCCACCCAGGCACCCTGCAGGTATTTCTCACTAACCTACAAGCTGGAAGGAGTCAGGAAAATTCAGATATTTACCTTCATGCGCTCTCATTCCAGGAAGGACCATTTCTCCTGCTGTTGGTGTTGGGTCTAGGCCTGCCAGCAGTCAGTCTGGTAGATCGGGGGCTCTGCCAAAGGAGGTGGGAGAAGATAAGGGTTAGGGGTGTGAGCACTGGGGTCTCTCCACCAAGGATTGCATCCTGACTTCATCACTTCCTGGGTGGGTCACCTTGGATGATTAACTTATATTTAGTTCCCTCATCTGGAAGAAAAAAGGTGGGGGAACGGCAATAGCAGAATTCCAAAGGGTGGTTTTGAGGAT
>NW_027686798.1:0-365 GCF_054177405.1 Leptonychotes weddellii | reverse complement strand
ACTTATTTCGCTTAGCATAATACCCTCTAGTTCCATCCACATCGTGGCAAATGGCAAGATGTAGTTTTTTTGATGGCTACATAATACTCCACTGTATATATATATACACCACATCTTCTTTATCCATTCATCTGTTGATGGACATCTTGGCTCTTTCCATAGTTCGGCTACACAATCTTATCTTTTTAAAAGATTTTATCTATTTATTTTGAGAGAGAGAGAGTGCACATGAGCAGGGGGGAGGGGCAGAGGGAGAGGGAGAAGCAGGCTTCCCTGCCGAGCAGGGAGTTCAACATGGGGCTCGATCCCAGGACCCCAAGATCACGACCTGAGCCGAAGGCAGATGCTTCACCAACTGAGCCACC
>NW_027686797.1:0-365 GCF_054177405.1 Leptonychotes weddellii | reverse complement strand
TAAATATTTTGTTATCTAAATACTGTCATAAATTGTTAATGTATGGTTTTTAATTGTTACCTAAATACTGAATCATACTTTGTTAACTTCTTTTTTTCTTTTTAAAAAATATTTATTTATTTGAGAGAGAGAGAGAGCATGCTCATGAGTTGGGGGGAAGGGGAGGTGTCAGGGTTGGGAGAGAGGGAGATGGAGAGACTCTCCAGCAGGCTTTCCGCTGAGTGTGGAGTCCAATGTGGGCTCACTCTCACAACCCTGACATGACTTGAGCTGAAATCGAGAGTCGGTAGCTTAACTGACTGAGCCACCCAGGTGCCTTCTTTGCTTTTTTTTTTTTAAATTTTTATTTATTTATTTGACAGAGA
>NW_027686796.1:0-365 GCF_054177405.1 Leptonychotes weddellii | reverse complement strand
ACTGGAAGTTCATATCGTTAAAACGTCCATACTACCCAAAGCAGTCTACATACTAGGTATTTATCCAAAGAAAACAAAAACACTAACTCAAAAAACATATGCACCCCTATATTCATACCAGCATTATTTACAATAGCCAAGGTATGGAAGCCACCTAAATGTCCACAAGTAGGGCGCCTGGGTGGCTCAGTTGGTTAAGTGACTGCCTTCAGCTCAGGTCATGATCCTGGAGTCCCGGGATCGAGTCCCGCATCGGGCTCCCTGCTTGGCAGGGAGTCTGCTTCTCCCTCTGACCCTCCCCCCTCTCATGTGCTCTCTCTCTCATTCTCTCTCAAATAAATAAATAAAATCTTAAAAAAAAAAAA
>NW_027686795.1:0-365 GCF_054177405.1 Leptonychotes weddellii | reverse complement strand
TTTTAAAGATTCTTTGCCTTATGTCTGTGAAAAATGTGTTTGGAATTTGGTAAGAATTGCATTGACTCTCTAGATGGCTTTGGGTAGTATAGATGTTTTAACACTTAGTTCTTCTAATCCATGAGCATGGAATGTTCATTTACTTGTGTTGTCTTCAGTTTCTTTCCTTAATGTCTTGTAGTTTTCAGTGTATAGGCTTTCATCTCTTTGGTTAAATCTATCCCCAAGTATTTGGGGTTTTTTGGATACAGTTTTAAATACGATTTTTTAAAATTTATTTTCCTGTTCATTATTAGTGTATAAAAATGGAACAGATTTTTATGTACTTTTTATCCTGCAACTTTACTGAATTTGTTTAATAGTTT
>NW_027686794.1:0-365 GCF_054177405.1 Leptonychotes weddellii | reverse complement strand
AAAAAAAAAAGTCTTGGCTTGCCCCTGGAAGGGGTACTGTGGCCCACCCCCACTCACACTCACTGCTGTCACCATGTCTGCCTTCACAGGGCTGTGGCACCTCCTTCCTCCACGGCCCACACCAGCACACAAACCTGTTTCTTCCTTTTAGTAGAGTTTACACGGGTTTCTTTCTTTTTTTTTTTTTTAAGATTTTATTTATTTATTCATGAGAGACAGGGGGAGAGAGAGAGAGAGGCAGAAGCAGAGGGAGAGGGCGAAGCAAGCTCCCCACGGAGCAGGGAGCCCCATGCAGGACTCAATCCCAGGACCCTGGGATCATCACCTGAGCCGAAGGCAGATGCTTAACTGTCTGAGCCACCCAG
>NW_027686793.1:0-7113 GCF_054177405.1 Leptonychotes weddellii | reverse complement strand
CCCTCCCCTCTAGAACCCTGTTTGTTTTTCAGAGTCCATCGTCTCTCATGGTTTGTCTACCCCTCCGATTTCCCCCGCTTCATTCTTCCCCTCCTGCTACCTTCTTCTTCTTTTTTTTTTTCTTAACATATATTGCATTATTTGTTTCAGAGGTACAGATCTGAGATTCAACAGCCTTGCACAATTCACAGCGCTTACCAGAGCACATACTCTCCCCAGTGTCTATCACCCAGTCACCCCCTCCCTCCCACCCCACCCCCCACCCAATAATAGTGTTTTAAAGAACTTCTATATAAATTATCTACATACTAGGCATTATTCTAAGCACTTTATAGTCATTAACTCATTTAGTCCTCATGGTAAGTCAACAAGATAATCCTCATGATAAATCCAAGCTTTCTGTCATTTTACAGTAGGGAAAGTGAGGCTGAGGGGGATAGAGATTGAGGGAATTGCCCAGCGTCACATGGCAAGTGACTGGTGGACCCAGGACTCATGGCCGGGCAGCCTGGCCTCACAGTCCATGCTCTAAATGCCATTCTAACTCATGGTCTCATCAGTACATGAACCTCATTCTGGCTCCCTATAATGACTAATTTTTCTTCACTCAAATTTTACTTAGATCTCCATTTGATCTCAGGCCATGTATAACTGTATTTATATTTTTTCCTAACTTGGTCAATAAAGAAAATTTAGTCACTTTGGCAAATGAAGTCTTGGGACTGGAACTGGGTTTATTTGGATGAAACAGTTTTAGAATATCAATTTGGCCACTATTTCTAAATGGGTAGCAGAAGCTGGGGTCCTTAACATTATCCTTTGAAACTTGCTGATAATGTTTCTTGTTTCAATTGTACAACTGAATGTATATCAACATAAGGTCACTATCCCCCTTTGCAGTATTTTCATCCTCATTATGGTTCCCTTCATTTGTGCTGTCTTAAATGCTAATGGAATTTAGTTGGTCAGTGATAATAAAAAGACAATAATTGCCAACATGTTCATGGCAAAGAAGTCATAATTCTAAGTCTGTATCTTCCTGATTTCATTAAAGAATGCATCCCAATGTTAAAAGCAATTTGTTTTGCTATCAGAAAAAAAAATAAAGATGAACATTTGTTAATAATTTTCTTGAAAAAAGATTTAAGAATAATCCAAGGCTGTTTCAGTGTCATTTTCACTTACTTACTTCTTGAGTGGTAAGGAAGGATTAAATTGGAGGTCCTACTTAACCAAAAGCCTATTCATCTATGCTGTAGTCCATAAGGAGTACACTATAAAAATTATGAATCATTGCAGTGTTTGTGGGTTGTGATTCTAGAGTTAGTTTTGCTTTCTTTTTAATTTTCCACATGGGTAATTTTTTAATAAGGAAGAAGGCAAGGCCAGATGAAGAAAGCTGGAGAAGTGCACCCACATCTACATTTACATCTGAGATGAAAAGGATGGTGTAAAAATTCATCAGTAATGACACAATCACTGTGATTGTCAAAGTGAGGGTGGACAGAGGTGATGGAATAAACCTGGCATTTAGTTGGACTGAGGAGGAAGACAGTGTTTTTGTGTGTGGGTTGTTTTGTTGAATCAATTCAGTTGTTCTCTAGGAGATCTTCAGATGTCGACTGTATTAAGAAGTAACCCATTTTGAAAATAATAATGATTCTTTATATTAGTAAACTCTTGAATTGATGTCATCCAGTCCTGATGAATCAACAATGTCCAACTTGTCAATTAGGTTTAAAACATCTATGGAAACATTTGGCCTAGTTACATCTTATTTACCAGTTTCAAAGGAAAAATGTCCATTTCATAGGAAGTGGTTATTCATCCACTGTTTATTCAAAAAGTCATTCCATAAATAGCTATTGAGCACCCACTCTAGGCATCAGATATTTGGTTCAGGATGAGCACCAAGGGGAAAAGGGGAAGGCATAGTAAAAAAAGGGGAAGGCATAGTAAAAAAAAAAAAAAAAAAAAAGGTTGAATTTTGAAAAATGTTCTTCAGGAATTTAAATTCTAGGCATGGAGAGTAAAATAACAAAATTAGACTTTGTATGATTAAATGTCAGATGAATGGCACACAGTGAATCAGATAATTATCATAGGAGAAGAGGTGAACTTAGCATAAAGGTAACAAAGCTCCAACTTTAGGATCCCTCACTTGGAAGGATATTCACTCCTTTAATTTAAAATGTTTTTCTGAAAGTGGGCCCCTCAAGTGGTATAAGCTTCAGTCCCCACTGAATCTAGATCCACCTCTGTATAGGGATTCAGAAAGGCAGAACAACTTTCTCAAGATCTTTCTCAATGAAAATGCCTTCTTTGTATCTCTGTAAATACTATTTTGGTCATGACTAGTGGTTATCTGTTTTCTGCCCAGTTGCTAGTCTTCAGGATCCTTAAAGAACTAATCTGATTTTATTTACAAAAAAAAAATATTCTCTAATTTTTTGCAAGAGAACCATGGGGCTGTTCTTCAAATCTGAACATGAAGAGAGATTTCAAGGCACATCTCTTTCACAAAAAATAAAAAGAACAGGCACTGGTCACCATATCCAGAGCCCAACTCTTCCTGGAATCAGCAAACGCATTCAATACAGAACCAAAAGTCTTGCTTGGTGTACAGTCATCCCTTTATATGCCCTCAAATAAGTCAGAAGTAGTCCCAAAACCGAAGGCAGGGCTGAAGAAGGGAGATGGCATTTCTGATGCTTATTTCAAAGCTGATAGGGATATAGGGACAAAGAATCTAACAGATCATTACAAGACATTAATGTAAATTTCATATGGAAATATAAATACATATTAACCCTACTACATTTATTCTTTTGTTTTATGGCTTCTTGACTTTGTGTCTTTCTTAGAAGAATCTCACCTACATTGATAACATTTTTTATTCTAGAATTTTACAGTTTAATTTATACATAAGATGCTCATCCCAAAATTATTTTAGCATAGGTTTTATATAGATGTTCAGTTTCATTCTTTCTCCAGGTGTCTATTAAATTTTATCAAAAGAATTCGTTTAAAAATTTGTTTCCCAGTGATTTGAAATGCAACCTTAATGTATACTAAATTCCCAGAAATATTTGGATCTATTCCTAGAAATTCTATTCTATTCCATCCATAACACTGCATCATTTATCCATGCATGAGTATAAATTATTTTAAGTATTATAGTTTTAAAGTATGTTTTAATATTTGTTAGGATTATTCACTCACTGCCCTTTATTCTTTACCATTTTTTTCTTTAATTTTCTTTGATATTCTTGGATGCTTCTATTTTATTTGAAGTTCTGATATGTGATGCTTGTTTTGTTTTTATGGAACTAAACTTACAGATATGTTAGACATTTCTTTGTTCTTTAATCATTAATTCAAATCAGATATTTGCTTTCAAAACCATTACTCATCTCTGACTTTTCTTTCAGGTTTTTAATAAAAAAATCATCTGTCTAAACTGCTTAGAGAATCTTTATGATGCACATTGCTATAATGTAGGTCTGGTTATAAAATGCCTGCCAGTCAAATCCATCTCCCATGATGAAGAGCGGTCTCTCTTACTTAGTGTGGAAAGCTTAAAACAAAGGTGTCATCCTGTCCCTCAAAACCACTTTAAGAATGGTCTCCTACTGTTACAGAACTTGACCAGTTTATTGAAGTCAGCTGTTTTCTTGAGAGTTCCATTACCTGTGGCTGTTTTTATTCACACATTGTTAAACAACAAGCAAAAGCAAAATTCTCTAAATTCAACCAAAGCAAATCCTTCAGTAAGTCAAAAAGAAGTGTTGTGATTTAAAAATAAAAAGAATTGCATCTCCTTATATTTTATAAGGGTTCTAAAAATTAACTTGCCACTAGTTATATTTGCTTAGAACAAATGATTAATATTAATAAAGTATTGTGTTTTCCCGATCTTAAAAAATAATTAGCTTATCTATTCATATTATGTTTACATCTATTCTTGACCCAAAAAGGATTTGATGCAAATGTATTTTTATTGAAGGTTAACTTAAAAAAAGTAAATTAATGAAACAAAGGAAAATTTTTGCATTATTACTTGCTGAGAAGCTTCCTTCTAATTTTTTGTTCAATTCTGGGCAACATACGAAAATTAAATTTCCTGGCTCACTTGAGCTGTAGCAGTATCAAAAAGTAGTATGCTCAGCATAGGGTTAAAATATGCTATTTGTGGGCGCCTGGGTGTCTCAGTCATTAAGCGTCTGCCTTCGGCTCAAGTCATGATCCCAGGGTCCTGGGATCGAGTCCCACATCAGGCTCCCTGCTCCGCGGGAAGCCTGCTTCTCCCTCTCCTACTCCCCCTGCTTCTCCCTCTCCTACTCCCCCTGCTTGTGTTCCTGCTCTCGCTATGTCTCTCTCTGTCAAATAAATAAATAAAATCTTTAAAAAAATAAAAAAATAAAAAATAAAAAAATATGCTATTTGTTTACCCTTCTCATTAATTTCTTAACTAACTCTCCCACAAACATCAAAAAGATCCATTTGAAAACTGTGACTTGACATATAATAAACCCAATTAAAAAACACTCACAGAGACACATACACACACACTTACACATTTGTGCAGCTCCTAATGGTGCCAATAAATCAACTCAAAACTATAAAAAAGTAATTAGGAACAATGAAATGACCTGTCTTGATGTTGCTTTTTTTCTCAATATGATTCTAACTCGATTATACATGCATATCTAATTACTACATCTGATGACCTATGGTCATAGCTTGATTTCTGTATTACAAATGGCCTGACATTTAATTAGTTTGTGTGATTAAATTATGTAAATATCTACATGGTGACCAAATGATTAAAACTTCTTTATACCTCCAGTTTCTCAGCACTGGAGTTCATTATATCTGCCCACATATATAGTATATGAAGACTCACACAGAAATCCTTCCAAGTGAATAGAAAGGTACAGTTATGCAAATTAAGATGGAAAGATATATCATTGAGTACATCTTACAAGAGGTGCAGTGGGATGATTTGGGACTTCAATCATTGCAAAAACTTCAAATCTAAATTATTATAACATGGACAGATCTGGTAAACCAGTTTCTCCATTTCTCATTCATTCTCATTTCATTCTCTTAGGAGTTGATAGCCCCTGATTTTTGGCGTGGATGTGTGCTTACTATAAGAAATGATTAATTCCTATAAATTTTAGATCAAATTTCAGTGATTGCTGTCATGATATCAAGCTCATTTCTGGTTTTTATGCATCCCAAGTCAACCACGGATTCTTCATAGCTTGGCACCTGAATTGCAACAATTCTACTCTCAGAGCTCTGGTACAAGCATCAGTGAATTCAGGAGTTCTGAATCTCTACAAAATGTGGATTTGTTGTGAGTCCCAACCAGACCCGAAGAACAGTGAGAAAAGGATCCCCACTCCCATTTATATATCCAAATTGAATGCAGCAAGGAACAAAGGCTTTCTCTTAAAACATGTCTATGTTAACAGAGGACATTCTCTTGCCATTCTAGAAGCATGTTATATATACATGTCTCATTCATCTTTACTCCATCCATATGAAGGTAGTGAATACAAAGGCTCCTAAGTATCCAGGGATAGTAATGAAAGACAAAGAAGTTACACTGAAATCTACCACCAATCCTGAAATCTCTTTCAGCCAATGCATTCAATGACTGTTCCACCAGAGATTGTTTTTTCTCCATAAGAGATTAGAACAAAGTTAACCGATACATGACTCTCATACATACAAACTACTTGGTCAGAAAAAGAAAACTTCACAAATTTGACTTTGTTCCAATAGCAGGTTATTTCCTAAGCTGCTAGCTATATGATTATTTATTAGAATTAAATAATTTACCTTAAAAACAGTAAGTTACTTGATGAAACCTCCATGTCCCCCAGAAGATAAAAGCAGATATAAAGGTACAAGCAGACTGAATTTCTTTTCTCCAAATTTTATAGCAAAAATGCTAGGATGCTTCAAATAGCCAGTATTGAAAATAATGGATGTAAGCAATCCAGAAGCTAATTAATTAATCTGTAATTGGGGAAAGTCATGGCTTTAAAGGAGAGAATGATGATAAAAAGTGGGGTATTAGTAAAAGCAAAGAGAGAGAAAATAAGACCAATAATTTTGAAGAATAACAGAAATAAGAAGAGAGAAAAAAGATATGATTCAATTAAAGGTTATAGAATCAGAAGGTAGAAATCATGAAAAATAATGCACTCAGTGTGAACTCAGTGAATTTAAAATGAAAGAGAACAGGCCTCAAGCTCAAGATGGAAGAATGAAGACCTAAATACACCTCACGTCCCTCATGAAATTCACTGAGATAAAAGTATGAATACATAAGAAAAAACAAACTTATAATATAAAAAGAATGGGAATGGGAATCATCATTAATCAAGAGATGTTAACAAACTTCAGAAAATTACAAAATACATGATGCAGTAAAGTAGGGACCAGCTGGTAACCCTTCTCTATAAAGGATCAGGGAGTAAATATTTTAGGCTTGAAGGACCATACACTCTCTGTCATAAATATTCAATTCTGCTGTTGTAGCTCAAAACACCCATCGACCATATCTAAAAGGATGAACGTAGTTGTATTCCAGCAAAACTTCACCAAAACAGACGGCTGGTCCATGGTTGTAGTTTGCCAACCCCTACAATTAAAAACACTTCTGCAGTCAAGGTATTGGTCACTCTGCTGATCAAAGATCCATAGCTTCCGAGCTTAAAGATAAAAGAAAAACCAAAGTAAAATGTGAAAATAAAGAGAAGAAAATTTAAAAAGTCCTCACTATGGAATAACGGTGCCAGTTACTCCTTCTTTAATCTTCAGTACACATAAAAGTAGGCAACTCAGCTCTAATGCCTAAGGAGAAAAAGGCGAAGGTTCTTCTCTAAATAAATTGTGTGATTTCTATCAGTGGGTGTGGATATCTTTTTTTTTTTTCCATTGTCCCTGAAAATTCTTTTTTTTATTATTTATTTATTTATTTTTTATTCTTATGTTAATCCCCATACATTACATCATTAGTTTTAGATGAAGTGTTCCATGATTCATTGTTTGTGCATAACACCCAGTGCTCCATGCAGAATGTGCCCTCCTCAA
>NW_027686792.1:0-365 GCF_054177405.1 Leptonychotes weddellii | reverse complement strand
GTTGGCTAAGGGTTTTTGGTAATAGTACCTAGCATTATGCTAAACCAAAAGCTAAATTTTCAAGTGCAATTTTCAAAGTCATTCACCTATAGATTTATTAATGCTCAACACATTACAATTCCTCCTTTAATGTGTACTACTGGACAAGCCAACAGAACCTACTTGTTTTTTTCTCAAGTTCTTCCAGCGTTTCAATCAGCTGTCTTATTTTCAGATCCCCTATTATTGGTTTGCATGAGACCTATATAATAGAACATCTATTAAATGGTCCACTAACAGTTAGGTGCCATCATTTTTTGTGTTATACAGATTTGGAAATTGAGGCACAAAGAGGAAAACTGAAAACCTTCCTCAAGATCACATTT
>NW_027686791.1:0-365 GCF_054177405.1 Leptonychotes weddellii | reverse complement strand
GGAACAGACTCTCAGCTTTACAAGATGAAAAGAGTTCTGGAGATGGACGGCGATGATGGTTGCATGACATTATAAATGTATTTAATACCACTGAACTGTATATTTAATATGGTTGAGATGGTAAGTTTGAGGTTGTGTGTATTTTACCTCAATAAAAAAAATTAGAAAAAAAAAAGAGTGGATCAGAGTTCACCAGGCAAGGATGCAAGGAAGGGCATCCCTAGGTGGAAGGAACAGCCTATGTGGGACTCACAGGCATGCATCACGATGGCTCATTTGGGGAGCCGCAAATGGATGAGGTAGCTGAGGGCATTAGGCAGTGATATTCGAGTGAATACTTAATAACTGGCTCTCTGGGGGGAAGA
>NW_027686790.1:0-365 GCF_054177405.1 Leptonychotes weddellii | reverse complement strand
CAGGCCTTGGCAGACAGTAGGTGCTCAAAATAGGAGTGATCACTCTTTAATAGAAGTAACTGGTAAATGTGATTGGAAAGATTTGAATCAGGTTTTAGGAGAGCCTCAGACACCAGGACTTATTTTTGTGATGCTTAGGAGCCCTAACAGGCTTGTAATCAGGAAAGTCACTTGAACCCAAAGAATATGTCAGATTGTTTCCTCAGTCTGGTGTGGGGAGGGAGCTAGAAGCCCTTGGACCAGCAGCTCTTGGGTTAAAATCTTCGTCTGCATCTGAGTTATTTGTAACCCGTTGTCATGGCAACAAGTTTGGCAAGAGAGCCAGTGCTGCAAGCTCCTGACAGTAGGGAGGGGAGGGCAGTGGG
>NW_027686789.1:0-365 GCF_054177405.1 Leptonychotes weddellii | reverse complement strand
GAGTTTGTAGGTGTTCCGAATGGTTTGATCCCTATCCAGCTGAATTCCTGAGAGGAGACGAAATCCAGGTCTCCTACTCCTCCGCCATCTTGCTCTGCCCCCCAACGCTACAGCTATTTCTTAAGCATTCACTGCATGACAGACACCTTGTCGGATGCACAACAGGTTATCTTTAACTCTCAGGAGCCTTTCGAAGAAAGTATGCTTAGATTCGTTTTACAGAAAAGAAATTGGAATGAGACATACAAAGTAATTGTTCTAGTTTAAACCAATAAGCTAGTAAGAAGCAGAACTGAAATTTGAATCCAAACCTTCTGATTGAAGCCCAAAATTCTTTATACTTGGTAGCTGGTGATTCTTTGATT
>NW_027686788.1:0-365 GCF_054177405.1 Leptonychotes weddellii | reverse complement strand
ATGAAGGGACAAATGAAGACTCATTAATGGGGAATGTTTGAATTTAGAAGGAGAAAAAGATTTCAGATAGGTAAATTAAATAGGCAAATATACGTGCATATATGTATGTGCGTATACATACACATGCCTGTGGTTTCTTTCAGTAAGTTAATTTATAGCTTTTTTTTTTTTTTACATTACGAGGAAATGGATGTGTATATAAGTGTGTCTTAATCTTTGCAGCAGTTCCACAGATAAAAGTCTCCACACAAACACCTGCTTTTCACTTAAGAAAACGTATCCAGCCTTTGCCCACCTAGATCAGGGTATTTCCATTAGAAGGAGGAGGAGGGGGAGGGGAAGAAAGAGGAGGGGAAAAGGGAGGG
>NW_027686787.1:0-365 GCF_054177405.1 Leptonychotes weddellii | reverse complement strand
TGAATAGGCAGAGCACAGGGGATTCCTACAGCAGTAAAGCTGTACTATATGATACTGTGATGAATACATGGGTGCATGTCATTATACATTTGTCAAAAGCCACAGAATGTGCTACACAGAGTAAACCCTAATATATCCTGTGGATTTTAGTTCATGAATGGTATTGATACTAGGTCATCAGTTATAACAGATGTACCACACTAATGTAAGATATTAATAGTAGGGGGAGCTGGGGAGCCCTGAGAGTATATGGGAACTCTCTGCACTTTGTGCTTAATTTTTCAGTAAACCTAAAACTGCTCTCAGAAAAATAAAGTCTATTAAGAGAAAAACAAAAATTAAGCCAGAAAACATTCTGAGCTTCA
>NW_027686786.1:0-365 GCF_054177405.1 Leptonychotes weddellii | reverse complement strand
TGGGAGGGTGGGGCTGAAAATTCTAACCATCGAATCACGTGGTTGGTTTTTCTAGCCCCCTGTTCCTCCATGAGTCATTATTAGCAGACAATGAGATGCTCCTATCACCCAGAAAACTCCAACAGTTTTAAGAGCTTTGTTCCAGATGGTGGAGGGGGAACAAAGACTAAATATATTTTTTATTGTATTACAAATAGTTTTGGTATTGTAGTGAGTATATATGTTTATCTGCTTTCCCTGTGGACTGCGTACTCTTTGAGGGCAATTTCTTATATCTGTTTTTCTTCCCCACCCCCCTACCCCCAGTACACAAAGCAGACACTCAAAAATTTTTAATAAAGGAGCAACCGCCTGAATGAAGCAAG
>NW_027686785.1:0-365 GCF_054177405.1 Leptonychotes weddellii | reverse complement strand
GCAGGGAGTCTGCTTCTCCCTCTGACCCTCCTCCCTCTCATGTTCTCTGTCTCTCATTCTCTCTCTCTCAAATAAATAAATAAAATCTTTAAAAAAAAAAAAATGCAACTTGAAAGCACCCTTTAACAGCAAAAGGTTGGAGTTTCTTAGGAACTTGCTGGCCACAAAGTCCAGCATTTTCCGTCATTACTCAGATGAACAGACCCAGAGGACTAAGGCACCTGCCTGAAATTCCTGGAGGGGTCAGAGCTGGGGCACCACCCCATGCCCCTGACCCACTCCCAGTCCTCTCTCAACTACAAAGAGTTCCCCTCTATCAAGGGTCTCAGCATAGGGTCCTATTTCACATTCTGTTGGACTTCATT
>NW_027686784.1:0-365 GCF_054177405.1 Leptonychotes weddellii | reverse complement strand
TCAATTCTTAATCTTGAATTGAATCATATATTGTTGCTTCCTTCTAAGGGCAAAAACGTATGTAGCATAAAAAATATTTTTTAAAAATTTTTGGTACTTGATTCCTGTGTTCAGGATTAGCTTCTCCCTAAAATAAGTTTGTCAATCTGGGCATTACCAGAATCATAGTACACTGAATATTCTTCTAATTTACTGTGTCTTTGATTTGAATTTGATTCCACCAGGATCCATAATTATTACAAAGGGAATTTGAATCTTTCTTAATCAGCATGAATGATTACCACTACTTCTGATGAGGACTACGATATCTACGTATCGTATTTTCATGTACGTATTTTCATGAGTGCTGTGTTTACTTCTTGTAA
>NW_027686783.1:0-365 GCF_054177405.1 Leptonychotes weddellii | reverse complement strand
TCAATTCTTAATCTTGAATTGAATCATATATTGTTGCTTCCTTCTAAGGGCAAAAACGTATGTAGCATAAAAAATATTTTTTAAAAATTTTTGGTACTTGATTCCTGTGTTCAGGATTAGCTTCTCCCTAAAATAAGTTTGTCAATCTGGGCATTACCAGAATCAGAGTACACTGAATATTCTTCTAATTTACTGTGTCTTTGATTTGAATTTGATTCCACCAGGATCCATAATTATTACAAAGGGAATTTGAATCTTTCTTAATCAGCATGAATGATTACCACTACTTCTGATGAGGACTACGATATCTACGTATCGTATTTTCATGTACGTATTTTCATGAGTGCTGTGTTTACTTCTTGTAA
>NW_027686782.1:0-7115 GCF_054177405.1 Leptonychotes weddellii | reverse complement strand
TGTGTCTGTTGGCCATTTGGATGTCTTTGGAAAAATGTCTGTTCATGTCTTCTGCCCTGACTACTGTTCTTAAAGACACACACACACACACCTATGCTAACAGTGTACATGAACTGGGAACTCATCCCAAAGGAGCAAGAAATCATAGGCAAGAAAAATAAGAAAGACACCAAAATTGCAAAATTCCTTGCACAAATGGAAATGATGAGGCTTTCAGTCACTTCACCTCAGCTTATTGTTTGTAAGATTACACATGGACATTCATCACTTTGGCTTGACTACTAATTTGTATCTCATACAGGAAACTTGAAGCTCATTAGGGAAAAAAAAAGCATTTTACATTACCTTTATAGACTGTATGATGTGGAAAAAATGGTGGCTATATTGTCAAAGCATATCTAACTATTAAGATTACTTTGTGGGGATGTTTTGGGGAGACCAAATTCTATTAAAATAAAAAATTTTCCCCAGGCTTTCTGTTTACCCAAGTAAGTGAATCTTCTAGTTTGCTAATTTAACTATATTAAAAGTTCCAATTTTTAAAAAATCATCCATTTCATTGGAAACTGGAATGCACTTATTCTCAAACTAGAAGGCTTTTTTATTTTAAATGGGTGTTCTTGTTCTGTCACTTCATTAAGTAATCACAAATTTTCAGAGCCACCTCTTTTTAGTCTAAGATTAAAATAGAAATCCATTTCATTTATTATACAATGCCATTGTCCTTGCCATGTACACTTAATGTGTGTCATAAGTTGGGATATTTATTTGACATCTGACAACAAATCATAAGCAGTAAAAATATTTTCATTAATTTAATAAACACTGATGAGGTCCAGGGCAACCATAAATGCTTGCGAGGTTGTGGACTGTGTGACTTTGGGGTGCCATTCACATCATATTTATAAGTGTGGTGCCCCTGGAGTTGTGCAGTGCACAACCTGCACAACTATATAAGGTGGCCCTGCATAGTATGAAATGAGGCACTGTGATAGGTGCCAGCAATGAATATAAGGATAATGACATCAGAGTAGTTTTTCTTTCAGAACTTACAGTTTAGTAAGGGAGACTGACAATTAAAGGAACCTGTGGTAAATCCCATGACAAAGAAAGTGCAGAGCCTTCCTCTCTATATAGCTGTCCAATTAAAATGGAGGAACAAATACAGGTGAGCAGTTAAAGCTAGAACTTGCTCTGGGAACATTTCAAAGTATGGGATCTTAAACCAGATTTTTTTTCTTTTTCTTTTTCTTTTAAGATTTTATTTATTTGAGAGAGAGAGAGAGCAAGAGAGCACAAGCAGGGGGAGCAGCAGAGGGAGAAGCAGGCTTCGCGCCGAGCAGGGAACCCGATGCGGGGCTCGATCCCAGGACTCTGGGATCATGACCTGAGCTGAAGGCAGAGGCTTAACCGACTGAGCGACCCAGGCAGCCCCAGATTTTTTTTCTATAGCTGCTCAGTATTAACAAAATTTAATCATAAATACTGTACTTGTGTAGATGAGGTAGGTGCTCTTACTAATATCCTCCCTGCTCATGGTAAAGCCAAAGCTATTAAATAAAACATGATTTTCCTGTATGTTCTTTCAGGCTTCATCCTGGCTCTGCCTCCTGATCTCACTAATCCCACCTTGTCTGTCTCCACTGTGTACATAGTCAGTTTTTTATCTTGTTCTTACCCGTTGGTCCATCCCTTAATACTTCATGCTTCTAAGAGTCTATACATTTCCCAAGTCAAAGTCAATGTTCTCTGTACTCTAACCCACTTCCAAACCCTGGATTTTTTTTTAAAGATTTTATTTATTTATTTGTCAGAGAGAGAGAGAGCACAAGCAGAGGAAGCTGCAGGCAGAGGGAGAAGCAGGCTCCCCGCTGAGCAGGGAGCCCGATGCGGGACTCTATCCTAGGACCCTGGGATCATGACCTGAACGGAAGGCAGACACTTACTGAGCCACCCAGACTCCCCAAACCCTGGTTTTTGAACCTTAGCCCTTTAAGCCACTGCTTACTTTCAATATGAGTGTGAATTTTTTTCTTAAAACCAAGTTTCTAGGTTCACATTTTTTTTCTTATAAGTGGAAGCTTCTTGAGAGCAGAAATTTTGATATATTTTGTTCAGACGTACCTCTGGTGCCTAGAATAATGCTTAGCATTTGGTGCCCATTATTTGCTAAGTGATCAGGTGTATGTGGGCCAATGAACAAGGATTCTGTGGGCCTTCTGCTGGGACCTGCCTTCCAGCTGTTGATGATTTTTGTTTATGTGGGGTGCAGCTTGCTCAGTGTACTGTGGTACTCCCGGGGCTCCCAACACAGAACTTCGGTTCACGTGCCAACATCCCTAAAGGTGGAGTCCAGGGAGGTCCCACAGCTCAACAGTGCCTCCCCGTGGTAATGAGTCCAACTGCAACTGACTGACTCGAGCAGTCTCAGAAACTAGAACAGCAAATTCCGTTAAATTTCATTATGGCCGGAAGACTGCTCGCGGAAATATCAACCAATGGCTTAGAATCTCAATCCTCTTTTTTTTTTTTTTGCGCTGGCACTTACATAAGAGTACATTATGCTTGAGATTCCCAGTGGGGGCAATATAGATTTTCTTCACGCTTTTGTGCTTGGCTAACAAAACAGATGACAGTGCAACTCCGGTAAGATTTCTGGGAAAATGAATACATTATTTCGGGAAAGTTTTCCTCTCTCTCTGCCATTTTCACTCCACCTGTAAAATGGAATTCCTGGCTGAGGTGTATGAGCCCGTTAAGCTGGTGCACTTTCTGTTCTGAACGTGAAGCTAGAATCTGACTCAAGTGCAACAACCACGCAGTGCAGTAGGAATTCCTTGGGACCTTGATCCCAAATGGAGTGCCAGGGCTTTGTACATAACATAGTACTAATGTTCACAACCTCACAAAAGAAAGGCCTTAGTCTGGTCTGTAGAAAACATCTGAAGACCTGTGCCATCCGAAGTCGATCCCTAACCCACCTCAATCCTCACCTTCACAACTGTTGGCAACAGCTGAGCCTCTTTGACCTAGGCAACACCAGAGCCTCAGACCTCTGTCCTGTGCCTATTTCCTTCCCTTGCTGGTCCCAGGAAATAGCACTTACCTGTTCGGGATGAGAATTTCTATGCATCACAGCTATCTTTAAACCTCGCTAATGTTACCACAAATGGCTCTGGGATCTGGTGACTCAGACCAGTACAGCTGGAGCCAATTTAGCAGACTTGGAAACTCTCCACATAAAAGACAGTGTCACCTTCTTTTTGGCATCTTGTGTTTATCATAGATCACATCCAGAAAGTAATGACCACCATAGAGACGTACTTTAAAAAGTGTATATTTGGGGGCATCTGGGTGGCTCAGTTGATTAAGGATCTGCCTTCGGCTCAGGGGAAGATCTCAGGGTCCTGGGATCTCAGAGTCCAGGGAGTCTGCTCATCCCTCTGCCTCTCCCCTGCCTCGTGTTCTCTCTCACTCTCTCTCCCCTCT
Source organism: Leptonychotes weddellii (assembly GCF_054177405.1). NCBI lineage: Eukaryota > Metazoa > Chordata > Mammalia > Carnivora > Phocidae > Leptonychotes > Leptonychotes weddellii. Next base: position 3,626 of record NW_027686782.1, on the reverse strand, counting down.
CTGTCAAATAAATAAATGGAATCTTTTTAAAAAAGTGTATATTTCTGGAGGAGACCTGGTATTGGGATATCATTCATTAACAAACTATGCCTACAACTGACTTAATGAATCTCTCTTCCAGGGCTGTTTTAAGAGAATTCTGGGAGAGGCATAATTCCTAAAGGCTTACAGTACCTGTGTGTATTCCCGCATTTCCTGGCCAGGAAAGCACTCCTAACATATACTTCCAGATTACATTTAAATATGAATTACCATTATATATGGCTATTTAAGCTGACTGTTACTGCCTGAACGTTCTGTCCTCCCCGATTCATATGCTGAAGCCCTAAGCCCCCAATGTGGCTGTATTAGGAGATGGGGCCCTAAAGAAGTAATCAAAATTAGCCAAAGTCATAATGTTAAGGTCCTGATCTTAGAGAATTAGTGTCCTTATAAGAAGGGACACCAGGAAGCTTGCTCTCTTGCTCTCTCTTTCTGCGTGCACATACCAAGGAGAGGCCATGAGCCATGGGAGGAAATAGTGAGAAGGTAGCCATCTCTAAGCCGGGCAGAGCGCTCTCACCGGAAACTGATCATGAATTGATTTTGGATTTAGCCTCCAGAACTGTGAGTAAATTAATTCCTGTTGTTGAGGCCACCCAGTCTGTGGTATTTTGTTATGGCAGCCCAAGCAGCCTACACTGACCCAGATAGTAAATAATAGAACCTGGGACATATGTTGCCATGGAAATATATACCTTTATTTTTGTCTTCTGTTCATAACTTAGTAAAGCATGAATGACAGGTAAATACAAGCTCTAGAAACATAACTTTTCACCAAAAAAACATATATTTAAGTTAAGTTCTGATCTTTGCAATTATTTTCTTCTATGTGAAATTCAGATGAAGTTCACAATTAAGAAGAAAATCATTGTCAAATTGGAATTCTAAGTCAACTTCAAACTGAGATTTTTGAGAGGTGATAAAATTTTAAATGAGGAACAGATGTATTTAAAGGGGGATTTAAAAATGCGAATCAAGGAATTGGGGCTATCAGACATTTTAAATTTAGGATTACGCAAATTAATAGTTTTTTTATGTAGAAACTCAGGGTAATTATTAGAGACAAGTCTCTTTAGTAATTAGAGATGCGATTCGTATTCTGAAAAATCATAGACAATGAAAAAAGGCTTTAGGTAAAATATATTTGATTGTAACTATCAAATGAGATGGGTTCTTAAGTGCTATTCTAATGGTTATTTTTTAGAATCTTAGATTTTAGTGACTTATGTAGTAAGCGCCCAGTTAATGTTTATTGGATGAATGTGTAAGTCAGTAAGGATTAAAGGCACTCCAAGAATGTAATTTTTAAAGCTGTTGGGAAATTCCTAAAGCATTCTTTACTTTGACAGTTGGGGATGCTAACTGGAAAGTAGTTTCTCTGTTACAATAGGTAATTTTTGACATTAAAGGAAAGCAATATTGAAAGTCAAAGAAAGGGTGAGCTACTTTGATTTTTTTTCAAAAGAATTTTTAAAATTGAACATTATCATCTTAATGGAAGTTTGGAGTACATAGGTTGTCAAATAAAAGTTCAGTTAATTTTGGTAGATGCTATTAGGCTATGTAGTGAAGAGGGTGGGAGGGGAGGAGGAAAGGAGAGATGGATAGGAAGATGGATGGGCGAGCTGTTCTCATTTAAGAAAGAATTATATTGGCCATTTCTACAGAGTACCTCCTTTTGCTAAAGCACTGTCAGGCGACCAAAGACCTAGCACATTTTCTGTGACCTTAAGTGTTATTGACTAAATTTCAGTCCCAGGTCTATTAGCAACGCTTCTTTGGCTTTAGAAATCAACTTCCCTGTGCCTCAGTGGTGTTATAAGTAACATGAAATGCTTAAATTAGCCCATACCTTCCCACTCTTAAAAATAAAGCACTACCTTCCAGAATGTGATGGTCCGAAAAATTCAGTGCAGTAACTGTGTTGGTTGTATTATCGCAAGGTCAACAACAAAACAATATTTTTAATACTTCCTCCAGTTTTCATTTATTGTAAATGTAGGAAATAGACGAATACTTACATGAGAAAGTCTCAAATGATAATGTGACAGTTACTTTCTAACTCAACTTACTAGGACTTGAGTAAGAACTTGAGTAGTTTGAGAGCAGCAGATGTATAGAGACTTATGGAGCAACGTGCATTTTATTTGTGTGTGTGTGTGTGTATCCCATTGCTTTCATTCTTCATAGCGAAACTTTTCTGCAATATGTATATTATAAATCATTCCTTTACTCAGTATAGAATTAGGCAGTAGCTGCAATTAGTTCAAAGATCTGTATCAGAGTTTGATGATAATGAAGGAATAATAGTATCAACATACTATTATTCAACATATATTCAACATATACTATGCCAGAATTTCACTATGTTTTTACAAATATCTACCTACTTAGTTTCATTTTATATTTGGGTCTGAGCTGGAAGAGGAGATTATTCAACTTAATTTCCATATTGGCATAGTAAATGTGTAAAATCCCACTGGCAGAGTACAGTAATGAAATTTGGCATTACATTTTACCTCAATTTTGAATATGAATTTAACTTCAAGATGTGGCTTTAGGTGAGCTGAAAAGAAACCTAGTGACGGAAAATTGTGTTTCAAAACTTAAATAAATAATATAACTGGTAGAGACACCTACTGCCTAATTCTCTCCCCCTCCCCCCACCAGCCTGTGAATATGTTATGATACATGGCAAAGCGGAATTAAAGTTGCAGATGCAACTAAGTTTGCTAATCAGATGATCTTAAAGACATTGTCTTGGATTGTCCAGGTGGGCTCAGTGTAATCAGAATGGTCCTTGTAAGTGTAATAGGCCGGCAGAAGAGAAGGTCGGAGGAGATGGGGCTATGGAAGAGGTCAGGGGGATGTACTGAGAGGATTTGAACCCCATTGCTGGCTACAACACCTACTTACTTTGTAAATTCTTTTTTTTTTTTTTAAGATTTTATTTATTTATTTGACACACAGAGAGAGACAGCGAGAGAGAGAACACAAGCAGGGGGAGCGGGAGAGGGAGAAGCAGGTTCCTGGCTGAGCAGGGAGCCTGATGTGGGGCTGGATCCCAGGACCCTGGGATCATGACCTGAGCTGAAGGCAGATGCTTAATGACTGAGCCACCCAGGCGCCCCTTACTTTGTAATTTCATCTCATATATAAAATTAAGTTTTGTCTTTTTGACTTTGTGTATGTTTAATCACACTGTATCATTTGAGGTCTCATTTCTATCGTTCAGCATTGTGTTTACAAGATTCTTAATTGTTGAGGCATGAAGTGGAAATCTGTCCGTTTTTATTGCTTTGTGCTATTCACTGAATGTACGCCACAATTTAAGCATTATACATATATATGTATATATATGTGTGTGTATATATATATACATATGTTTTTTCCTGCAAAAAGCTTTATTGTTTCCATTTGGCCCACGGCTTGGGAGAGGGCTCCAGGGTGGTTAAAACGCTGCCTAGAGGCTTCAGGGAGAGACTCAAGGCCCAAGCCCTGGCACCAGCGTGATGCCAGAGGGATCCCTCAAGGACTGCTGGGCTTCAGAGGCTCCCAGTCGTGCGTGAGGGTGGGCCTTTGGA
>NW_027686781.1:0-14635 GCF_054177405.1 Leptonychotes weddellii | reverse complement strand
GTCCTGGCTCTATCAAGAGTCCAAGGGCTCTACATTTGGATGTCCAAAGGAAGCAGATGAGACTGGTTTCCCGGCCTTCTCATCTCTATGTCTCTAGTACCTAGCCCATGGGGTGTGTATTAGATCATCAATAAAGCAGGAGCTGAATGAATGAAGGACCACGGGAAGAGAATTAGTTCTGTCTCAGCATAGAGCATAGGAAGGTTATATTCCCTGGAGGCTCATATAATATTTTCCTGGTGGAAAAACTACCTTCTTTGCAACTGACAGTTGGGCCAACAGTAAAAGTAACCTGGGAATGGCATTCCCCGCCCCCCTCCGGCCTGCCTCTAACCCCGCTTATAAGACCAGGGTATTCACGGGCCTGGGAATGGCAGCAAGAGAAGAATTGCAACCCTAAGCCCCATCCTACCCCTAGGCCAAGCCCTCCTCCTCCATGAAGTCTCCTCTGACTACTCCAGGGCTCAGGAAACTTCGAACTCCTTCTAATTTTCATCTGCTCTGTCCATGTAGGTTTTTTTCTTTTAATTTAAATTCAATTAATTAACATATATTATTGGTTTCAGAGGTAGAGGTCAGTGATTCCTCAGTCTTATATAACACTCAGTGCTCATTACATCACGTGCCCTCCTTAATGCCCATCACCCAGTTACCCCATCCCTCCACCCCCCGTCCATGCAGTTCTAATTATATTTTACCTATGACCTGTTGGTATTAGTAGCTTGTACCTATGGGGTTTTTTTTTCATGTTTCCATATTTTCTCTCTATGACTACAGCTAATACCTCTTGGTATCTACCAAAATGCATAATACATGGCAGACATTTAATAAATATTGGTTGAATAATAAGAATAATGTGAACTTTATTGACTGTTTATTGCACATAGGCACAAGAAAAAGTACATTTATTACATTACTTAATTCTCAAAATGAGGTGATTGCTACCTCATTTTGGATGAGAAAACGGAGTTAAATAAGTCACTTGCCTAAATTCATACAGTCAGGGTGAAGCTAAGCTTTGAACTCACATCTGTCTGACTCCAGAGCTTACAGTGTCAGCCACTGCGAATGGGTGGAGAGAAGGAAAGAGTTCCTGCTCGACATACTCTTACAGGGTTTTCTCTAAGTTCAGGCAGAAATCAGTTCTTCCAGTTTCATTAGTCAGAGGGAGATGCCCATAGATCCGTGATGGGAAGCCCACAGGGTGGCAAATACTGATAGAGTCACTGGGCTTAATTTACCATAAACTTAATCCAGCATCAGGACCACTCAAAAATTGGACTGAACCGTGACAAGCCACATTTCCCAATCTAGCAGTCAAGGAAAATTATTTTTAAAGTCCCAAATCTTTATAATCAACCGAACTAGTATCTAATACAGACGATATATCGCTTCTCGGCCTTCTGGCTAAAATCTAGTGTCGTATCTAATAGAAACTATAAAGCAAACTATTGTTGGAAAAAATAAATTAAAACATATATCTGGTGCTATTACGCTGGGTTAACGAGTGCTTCTGGGTTCAAAAGAGCCACGAGTTTACCTCCCTCCTCATCTCTGGTCAGCCTGTTTCCTGCCCTTTGATTCACCTGGCGCATAGCTCCCAGAATTCACCGGCTGGAAGGCCCGAAGCGGTCGCTGCCCACCTGGTTGCTGCCGAGGCAAGCGCGTGCTCACAGGGGATGGGTCCATCCTCCCGGTGGGCAGGGAAGACCCGCTGCATTTCAGAAGGGTAACAGAATCCAGATGGGGACTGACGGTTTCCAGCTGAGGGAGCTGGCTGCATTGCCCGGTCACCCCATGGCAGAAGCAGGGATCAAAGAGCTGACACCCCCCTGGGCCACCTCAGTGGGCCTTGACGGCCCCTGTTAAGCACAGCAAGGCGAGGCGCTGATGACGGAATTCGGCCTCTTTTTCACTCTGCAGGCTTCTTCTTGGTGAAACACAGACCTATTTCTAGACTCAAATGAACATTTGCACTGAGGCTTATTTTCCCTTCTTCTTCACCTGGTCCAAAATCAAGCCGACCCTTCACTCTACAGAAGACTCTGCAGGTCACAGGAGAAGCTCCCTGATGGCCCCAGGCCAGCCTCCCCCAGGCCTTCTGAGCAGACCCCCCCGTAAAATCAAATTAGCCCGATAGACATCAGGCCTATGGCTGCAAACAGCTATTCAGATAAATCTCAGCCTAAAAATGAAATGGAGTCTTTTTAAATGAGGCAGTAGGGGCAAACTGTTTTTGGTTTCCTGACAATAATCTTTTAAAGAGCACAGTCTTCATCTGTATGCTAAATTATAATGGACGCCACCACAGTGGGCCTGATGACTCATCCAGTCGGATGGGAGACAAGCCAATGAAGCTCACAATTCTACTTCAGAGGAATTAAATCCTGATTTGCAGAAAAATTCAATTGTGATCTCATCACAAAGCAAAACATAATTAGAGGACTTTCATTATCGACTTGCATGCCCGAAGCTGAGGAGACTGCCAAGTTAATTTTTTTTCCTTTGGAAGTAGCTTTAGGCGGCATTTCTGCCCTTACACCACCTTTCATTTTAGAACTCAAAATGGTGGCTCAATTTTTCACTAATTATGGGACAGCTGCTGTTAATCATGAAAGGAAGACAGTATCAGAACCTTTTTCAAATAAAAAAAACCTAAAACACAATTTTTCAAATAAATAACCTAAAAAAAAATAATAAACTAAGGTTCAACAGCACACTTCAAGTCCTGTACAAAGATATGCTCTCTGGGAACATCGGGTCTTTCAGTTTCTCAAACTCCATTATGTCTGGAACATTCTCTGTGCCCTCCCACCGCAAGCACCTGCTTCCCCTGGGTAACTCCTAGTCATTCTTCAGATCTCCATTTAAACATCTCTTTCTTAGTATATGCTTTCCTACAGCTGCGTATCCATTTTTCATAACACTTACCAAAATTTAAAACAATACATTTTGGTTTTGTGTTTATTCGACCCCCCTGTCTCCCCCACTGACTGTAAGCTCTCTGAGGGCTGGACCTGGTCTGCTCTTGCCCATCACGGCGTCCCAAATGCCCAGGAAAGCACCAGATGTAACGGGCTCACTGAGTATGGGTTGCACGAATGGATGGAGGCACAGACAGATGGGTGTGCTCTCTGCATAGCATACAATTTTGTACAGCCACACTACAGTGCTATTGGGATGCTCACCAAAAGCTATGCACTATTTTTTAACCTTGATGTCAAAGGGAAAACAATGATTTCAAAATAAAAGCCAGGGTCCCTCCCCCAAATAACACCTACTGCTGGCTTGCCACTCTCATCATGGCCACCAGAAAACCCTTTGTTAGTCTTTCTCCAAACATGAACACGTGGTGTTTATACACATAGAATAACATGATACTGTCAAATCATAGAAATTAATTGGCTGTGTTTTCAGTTCTTCAGTGATATCTACAACTGTAATCCTTAGCCACAGAACAGTGGAGCCACACCAAGATAAAAGAGAATCACCCACATGACTTCTCAAATGAGGAAGCATCTCTGAGACTGCGTTGTGCCTCAAGAATATTAAGTGTGTCCTTACCTGTAGCTCTTAATTGCTTCAAAGTCTGAAGACCTCTAATGTCAACAGGAGTCAGCCAAGTAAACAAGGTCACTGTAGAAAATCCCCAGGGAGGATCTGTAATAGAGGCATCAGAGTGAAAACATGTATGAGCTTCTGCCTTCCCCCTTGGATGCAGACTTTCCTATGGCAGATACTGGACAGCCCTAGTCCCTGACAATATTGAGAAGTAGGCAAAATGTGGGTTACATCATCTCCCACCTCCTTTCAGCAACCCTTTCCTCTCACCTTTTCACATTCTCTGGACACTCTTCCTCTCTGAGCTCAGTGCTTGGTGCCCCCCACCCCATGGTCAGATTCTCGCACCCACTCCACTCACCCTCCTGCCTAACAGACTCCCCTGGCCACTAACTAGAACTTGCTCTCTCTCTCCATCACTGTCCAGGTACTGGGCCTCATCCTCTTCTAACCTTTCCTGTAACACTCAACTGGTTCCTAGGAAACTAAGCCTTGACCAAATGTCCACATTTATCAGCAGGCCAAGTGGCGCCCAATACTACATTTGAGTTACGAGCTATATCACCCCTGGAGGGTAATTTTGCTAATTGTGCAATATCAGACATCAGTTTTGAGATAGTAATGTACCCCCAAATTAGAGTAAACTGAGACCTATTTTTCCCATACATAAAACAACTTCACCAATCCCAGAGAAAATGTTCTCTGGTGTAACAAATTCCAAGAGGCTGGAATTAATCATTGTTTTACTTCTGAAACTTCCAAGACTCTTTTTGGAGTTGTAGGATACCCTGAGAAGATCTACCAATGAGAAACAAAAACAAAAAACCTGCCTGTGTCCTCAGCAACTCCCTCCATTCCCTCTGCCCCGGGATTCATCAGCTCAAACTATTTAAGAGCGCAGTGGGGGCTTTTCATTTTTATCACCTTGATATACTTCTGAACTGAAAGGGTACAACATAGCAAAAAAAAAAGAAAAAGAGAGAGAGAGAGAATTGGCCGTCAGCATTATGACTTCGGAAAAACAGAAGTCACTACTGCTCTTTTGCTTGGGTGTGGTTCTTTAATCTGCTTCTGACATCTTTGAAGCTGAAGTCCATTTCAGACAACAGAGAACAGGGTTCATGCAAGGTCAGACGAATGGCTCCTCTCTGAGCCCACCAGTAGTGGCTAGACATTCAGTGCTAACTGTCTCACTGAGAGGGCACATCGTTCTTCTCCCCCTCCCTGTGTGCTCCCTGTCCAGGCTCTTATCTGCCGCAACCTCCTGGCCAATGTCCTGCCACCAAGCTGGGACCTCTCCCATCAATCCTACTCACTCATGACCAGCATGATCTGTCTGGATAAACCAAGGCGCCAGCACAGTAGAGGGTCTGAGTTCATGTCTACTTGTTGAGAATAAATGTGAATGGATAAAATCTTGCACCAAACTCTGAGCGCTTCCTTAGTCTAGGAGCATCCAACAACTCAACAGAGATAGTGGAAGAAGGAGTTGCCATTTTGACCCAGACATTCATAACAACAGCACCATGTTTTTAATCACCAAAATAGTATGCAAAACAGGTACCCCTCCAAGATAGAGTGAGGTTCAGAGAAGTATGCAGCTGGAATAGTGTTAGGCATGAGGCAGGGGGTCTGAGATGGGGTGACGATATCTGTTGTATAAATTACACAATTTTTCTTTAATTTAAATAGGCAACACATTCTTATGGTTCAACGATTTTTCAAAAAATGAAAAAGGTCTACCTTGAAAAGTCTTCTCACCACCCTGTCTTTTATCCACCTGTTTTCTACCATCCAGGTAACTACTGTTACTGTTTTTTGTGAATTCCTAGCGTTTCCTTCTGCATATGACAAGGATATTATCCCCACCACAACCTTTTTAAGGAAAAAGTAGCAAACTATATATACTGTTTTGCACACCCATTTTGATAGTTGCACAGTATTTTCTCGTATGGATATACTCTGATTTACGAGTCCTCTATTGGTGAACATCTGTGTTGCTTCCAATCTTTTGTTATTACAAATGGTGCTGCAGTGAATAAGCTTGTGCAAAATTCATGTGACGTCTGTGCAAGTATATCTGCAGGATGAATTCACAAAGCACAATTGCTGTGCCCTTTTTTTAAGCTACAAGCTTAACCACTTGCTTCAGGGCATCAAAACGTCCCTGGGTCAAGATGACAGCATCAAAAGAACCACATCAATGTTGATACAAGATAGGAAAACTATTTTAATGGCATTGGCCGAGGTTGGGAAAGAGGTTGATCAATTTTCATCTACTACCAATCCCTTTCTTAAATGTTATAGATATCTACTGGTTTTGGGCCGCTTAGAATCAAAATCCTTAAAAATGGCCTGAGTACCATTTTTGTGCATCTTCTGTTTATATTTCCCAGAAATCGATATGACCTCAGGCAAAATGTCTACATTGAATTATAGCAAGTGTTTCATGATTCCTATTGATCGTCAGAGATTTGGCAGGAGCAAGAGAGGAGAAGTGGTGAAAAAGAAGGATGTTTGGAGGAAAGGTAGACAGATAAACACTTCAGGCGTAGACCCAGAGTACGAGACTACTGGTGACCCACGTGCAAACATAAACATGCTCATCAACAGGCATCAGAGTAGACATGCTCTTTAATAACCAGGTTGTTCTATGTGTGCTGTAAAAATCAAGGCAAGCATATAAAAGAAATATTCAATAAATGGAGAGACATATGTTGTTATTAGATAAAAAAAAAAAAATGTAACCAGCAATTCAGCCCAGTCTCACTCCTGACCTCCTCGTCCATAATATCCAACTTCCTACTCACCATCACCTTCATGTGAATGTCTCAAACTTACCATGTCTACAATTGAACTACCAATATGCCCCTCAAGAATCTGCTCCATGAACAGTATTCCCCATCACAGTTGAAGGCGAAGCCATTCTTCCAACTGCTCAAGCCAAAAAACTTGGAGTCCGCTTTTGACTCCTCTTTCTCTTCTATATTCAATATCTAGTACATCGAAAATCAAGTTGGCTCTAACTCGGAGATTATCCGGAGTCCTAGCATTTCCCACCATTTCTAGTGCTACTAGCCTGGTCCAAGCCACCCTCTCCTCTCACGTGGATCACTGTGTGTGCCTCCTACCTGGCCTCACTGGGTCTACCCCTGCTCCCCACAGTCTGTTCTTTACACAGAGAGTAAAGCTTTGAAAATATAAACCTAGGTTATCCTACACCTCTAATCAAAACCCTCCAGGGGCTCCCCATTACTTCTAATCTTACCGTTACCTACTCTCTCCCTTACCCACTCTCTTCCAGACACAAGGGACTTTTGCATAGGCCGTTGCCTCTGCCTGAAACATCCTACTCATTTATGTCCCAAAGACCTACTCCTTTACCTCCTTCAAATCTCTGCTCCACTGTCCCTTCTCAAAAAGGCCTATCCCAACCACCCTTTCAGATTAGAAAGCTGCCCCTTACCCTTCCCCAATTCCCCTTCCTCCTTTCCCTATCCTCTTTTTTCCCATAGCACACATCACCTTCCAACATACCAATTGGGTACTTCGCTCGGTTGTTATGTTGACTATCTCTGTATCCCCTGCTGGAGTATAAGCTCCTCAAGGGCAGCTCTTTTTTTTTTTTAAAGATTTATTTATTTATTTATTTATTTATTTGAGAGCGAGAGAATGAGAGACAGAGAACATGAGAGGGAGGAGGGTCAGAGGGAGAAGCAGACTCCCTGCCGAGCAGGGAGCCCGATGCGGGACTCGATCCTGGGACTTCAGGATCATGACCTGAGCCGAAGGCAGTCGCTTAACCAACTGAGCCACCCAGGCACCCAAGGGCAGCTCTTTTTGTCTGTTTTGCTCAGTGCTATATCCCAAGTGCCTAAATCATGTCTGCCACATAGCAGATACTTTAAAAATATTTGTAGAACAAACGAAGGAGTTTCTTCTTTGTAAATTTCTTTAAATTGGCATGTACCATTTTAACAATTAAAATGTTAGGGCAAATGTGGGATTCGGTATTTCTCTCACCAATCAACTCATTTCAAAGACTGATTAATCCAAGGGTTCTCCCCTTGAACTTAAATAGATTTAAATTCATGCATCTCCAAACTTGATATTACAACCCTTAAAGTTTGTCTGCAGCTCCAGGTTCACCAACTATCCCAATATCAAAATCTGTGTAGCTGATTTTTTTTTTCAGCTGTTGGTGACTCCTCTCCAGCACTAGGACATTCTCTTCACTCTGCTAAAACTAATAGAGCAATGACAAAGACAGCCTTAGTTAGTCTTTCGAATGCTCCTGAACAATGTACCTGTGTGGTCCCCTTGAAACACCTTATATGTTCTACTTGGTGCCGAACACCGAAAAATACTTTTTTATATAAAAGGAGATCTTCCCTCTACCACCAGATTCCCTGCCAGCTAGCTTTTACCTCTTGGGTAGATAGCACCTGTGATACTAGCTAATTTCTAGGCAGTAGGATTTGGTCATTTAGCTCTTTTTCTTTGCTTTCATCACCAGTAGCTCCAGAGAATTCTCAGTTCACCAGCAGAACTTCTTCAGATTCATCCTGCTTTTGGTTATAGACAAAGCATTTCAGAGTAAATACCTGCTGCTATAAAGCCTCAGCCAAGTGGTTTGGGTGGAAGAACTACCCCAGACCTATAATCTCCAGCAGGCACCTAAACAACTATCTAATCCAAGTAACAGGCCATATGACTGCAAATGAAAGGCAGGACAGCGTAGTGTCAAGCACACAGATTTTGGAGTAAGACTACACTGACTTGAGTCCTTTCTTTGCCACTTGTCTATGACCTTGGGCAAGTTACAGTGCCTCCAGTGGAAATCAGAACAATGGGATTAACAACAGAATACCTGCCATAGGATTGTTGTGAGGATTAAATGAATCATGCCTGCTTACGAAGTAAATTTCTGATAAATGACATTGTAAATTATCATGCAAGTTCTACTGCAGAACAAGCTCTCTAGCTGTCCCCCTTTGAACCAGATTGGTACCCCGAAGCCCCCTCCCTGTAAAACGTTTGGGAGAACCCCGATTTAGGCAGGAGTTGCCAAGCATTTCCTGGTTTTCCCCGGTCACCACTCTACCAGCTCTTAAAAGGAGATGTCTGCTTGCCCATGTTGTAAAATTACCTGCACACAGAGATACCCTTTCCCTGAACTTGGTGAGCATTCGGTAGAGAACCAAATAAGCAGAAGAGCATAAACCAGTCCACTGAAGGACTACCCATTCTTTGCTCTGTGAGCAACAATAAAGTTAGCATTTTCAGACGGAATCGGAAGTGAGAAGAAATCAGTCATCCTAGATTCTAAATTTCCATGACCACCTCACTCCCACATTGCTGCAACCCCAGATATTATTTTCTTCCCTACTGATACTTGATAAGACTCACCAGTCAAAGCATGCAAATGCAATTAAGGCTTGAGGCACCTCCCATTTTCCATCTTAGTCAATGATATCAATGCCAAGCAGCTTCTTGAAAAGTCAAAGTTTCCAGTTCTCTGTGCCCAAATTTCAGACCAAGAGCTGGGAAGTGATGGAAAACCCCATGCAATCCTAACCCCACACAATCTACTTGGGTTTCTAACATTTAACCCAGTGATCTCACCTGGATGGAAGAAAATTTTATTTGTTGCAAAAGTGGATTATGTTCTAAATGATTAAAAGAGAATTCGTTTTCTCTGCCATGCTTGCCCTCTAAGAATGCACCTCCTTAAGAGGAAGTAGATTACAAGGCTGATGTTCTGAGGGCTCTGCCAAAATCCAAGAGACTAGGAGGGGACCTACAGGCACAAAGAAGCAATTCTACTTAGAAATGTCACACTGCAGGTTGCCAATTAAAAGCCCCTTGTCGAGATGCAGTCAGGCATGGAAGATGTCATGTGTTATGAGAGGATTTAGAGGCACCTGTGCCCCTGTGGGTGGATTTCTCCCATCAGCTTGGCCATGGTGTGGTATCCAGGCATCTGCTGTGAAGTGAGGGAGGGCGTTCCTGCCAGTAACTCTGAGACTCAAAGAAAGAGTGTGGAGAGAATGAAGAACACCAGGCTGAAACTCCGATTATCATCCTACTACTAATTCTATTATGAAACTACCAGTTCTCTGGGCCTCAGTTTATCTTCTTCATAGTAAGGATTTGAGCTGGAGGATCTCCCAGGCCTGTAACTCCAGCCACAGGAATGGAAGATTGCTCCCTTCCACAAAGGCTCTTTGTTATGGAATTTCTAGACCCCATGCAAACACAGTCTTTAGAGATTTAGCATTTTATTGATTTTGACATGTGCTGTCATTGACACTTCCTGTTTTATGTGTTTTAATTAAATGTTATTATTTGCCACCGTGTCCTGAGGTCATGAGTTGGGAGTGGGTAAGATTTCATAAATCAGACCTGGAGTTCTGTGTGGGGAGTCCATGGACTCTTCTCATGATGTCACTGTAATTATTTCCCTTCGATCAATAGAGAAGCTTTGATGTCCTCTTTATAGCTAAGGAAAGGCTTCTTTCCATTTATCTTCCACCTTGTTGAAAATGCACAAAGCCCTTCTCCAAAAGTCACCCTCCTCGGGTATGAAAATGAACATTCTGTTTTGTTGTCAATGTGCTGCTATTATTAGATGCTACCATCTCACTCAGAACCACCTCCACTTGGAGCCTGTGAGCCTGTTTTACTCTGTGGCATGCAGTCCTGACCTGGGACTGTGGTTTTCTGTCTGTTCCTCTCTCTGCCCCATTTTGGTTCCCCCTTTGGTCCCTACACGCTGTGCTACAGGCTGGACCACCATTAATTTGAAACTTCTTCTAGATGCTTACGTCATCAGGGATATCAGTGTTTATCACCCTCTCTACACCCCACATGTAACTTTTGCCTTGCACAAAGTTAGTGCTCAATGCATGTTGATTGAATTTAATCAAGGGGAAAGAGTAGGGAATCTGCATTTTTCCCAAGTAGAATCATCCTAGAGCCAGTCGAGATTCACTTCAGAGCCTGTACCCCAACCAGGACTTTGGCTAGAGGAGAAGAGGCTATGAGCTGTTTTTTTGTTTTTTAAGAGAATCATTGTATGTGTTAAATCCAAGCAATATGAATGTTCTAAAAAATCCCATTGTATATAGCGTATTCCCAGAATACTTTGGGGGGTGGAGGATGGAAGGGTGGGAGAGATTGTCAACCATTCTCCTCATGCTCAAAAAACCTTTCTTGAATATAGATCTACACATAGAAATTGGGGACCAGAGCAAATGCAAACATTCCCTCCTACACCCCTCTCTCCCTCAATCTAAACCCAATCAAATCCAATCCAGGTTCCTCCAAGAAACAGGGCCTTTCCCAACACTAATGTTTTCATTTTTCAAAATTTCTAAAGTCACAGGTTTTTGCTGGATTACACTTTATCTATCTGACAATTACTTACAGAGCACTGTGTGTCAGGCCGCATGCTAAGCACACCACATACATAACTCATTTATCCCCATGACAATCACATGAGGTGGGCATTATTATTATTACTCCTCAACCTACTGATGAGGAAACTGAGGCACAAAAGAGCTAAATAACTTGGCCAAGGTCACACAGCCAGTGGATAAAAGGGTCAGGATTGAAACCCAGGCAGTTAAGCCCCAGAGTCTATTTTTTGAAACCACTATTTTAACCATGGCTGCCCCCACCTTTGCCGTGGATTGATCATCCTATGTTTCAGGTCAGCTTGGGCTCTCCAATTGTACTGGGAGCTTCCTGATGGGTGGGACCATGACTCCCATTGCTTTTATCACCTCCTCCCACCATATTCATCTAATGAATATTTATTAGGCACCTCCTCTGTGTTGGAATGTTCTAGGTTCTAGGAATATAGCAATGAACCAGACTGTCAGGATCCCTATCACATAGAGCTTACATTCTAATGAGAGGGAAAACATAATACCCAGGTAAACAAACCAGCTAGCCAATTGAGAAGATGGAGTTCATCACAAGGGCAACGAAGAAGATGAGAGTGATGGGATAAGAAAGGCCTGAGGCAGAGGAGCCTTATTAGATCACATGGCAAGAAAGGGCTCTTTAAGGATGTCATATCTATACTACACTATCCTAAGAAAAAACAACCAGCCCTGCGAGGATTTGAGGGAAGACAACTCCAGGCAAGAGGTCAGCAGGTGCAAGGGCCTGAGGTAGAAATGGGCTTAGTGAATCACAGAAAAAGAAAGGTGCCTAAAGAGTAGCAATCAAGGGAGAGAGGGGAGAGGAGCAGAGTGTGTGCCAGGATGCAAGAAGCTATGTGAGGTTGCTCAGTGCTGAGTCCCACACCTGCACACCTCTGTGCCCTCAGCACACCGAGCTACCTGGAACCACTGAGCACTGCCTCCAGGACGCTCCGGAATCCCCTCACTGCTTCAGTGGGCTCAGTGGTCCAACATGTGGACATGGAATCATATTTCTGGGTTTCTAGCTCTGCTCTCCTGCTCACTAGCTGAGTGACTTTGGGCAAATTATTGAACTTAAGCTTTATTCTCTGGCCCAAAAGAATGGAATCCTCAAGTATGTATTCCAGAAGATTACCATGAGGATTAAGTAACATGATAAATGTCACATGCTCAGCACCTTTAGTGGTACCGGAAACAAGCCCATAAAGCAATTTTTATGTTGTGGTGGTTATTTTTGTTAATCTTGGTAGGAAATCAGCCCCGAAGTGTAAACACTGTCTGGTAGAAAGTGCTGGAATCTCTTGCATCAGCTACACTGGTTTCTGAGCTAACAACAGCAGGTTTAGTGAAAAGGATCTAAAAAGAAAAGAAAAAAAAAAGTGGTATAATCCAAAATATCTACTATTTTCCAAATAACATGACCTGTACTATTTTTTTTCCATGCAACATACTGGAAAGTTCTAACCT
The DNA here is from genome assembly GCF_054177405.1 of Leptonychotes weddellii. NCBI lineage: Eukaryota > Metazoa > Chordata > Mammalia > Carnivora > Phocidae > Leptonychotes > Leptonychotes weddellii. Next base: position 2,174 of record NW_027686781.1, on the reverse strand, counting down.
TATTCATATAAAATCCTTCTCCAAGCTCGATTCCATTTTATGTTAGCGTATGTACCGAGACAACACCAGAAGCAGCAAGACCCAGTGATGGAGAATCTCTAACCATGACAAGAAACTCAGTTCTTCTCCAGTTGATAAGAGACGAGCATCTAACCCGAGGAATGCCGGGGCCAGGATTTCTGTTCAGATTTCCTAAGAAAGGAACGTTTTGTCAAACGACAGACTATACTAAGCATTTTCTTTTCTTTGGTATGCCCTGGATTCATTAAGAACCAAGCCCTGGCGCCATCTCCTGGCAGTGTCCAAAACTGAAAAACATACGCTTAACCACAAGGGACCCCTCCCCCTCCTCAACAAAAATTAAGTTCAGGAGAAAAACAGGTAATTTCATTGTAACTTCAGTGTTTTCAGCCTCCTGTTAAATATTTGAATCGAGATGAGCAGATGGTAGCAGTCTCAGCCACTTACGGTCCCCACAAGGGACAGTCCCTTTTAGGCCACCACTTCCTTTGTTTCTGTAAGAGCCTATCACCCACCAAGGTACCCAGAGATCAGAGGCAGCATATTTATTTCCAGTGGGCCAGCGCTTGGCCCCGCTCCCACCAATGCACCCAATCTTACAAGAGGATAGTCTTCTGCCCAAACCTACAGCCTCCAATACGTCCATTCACAGCAGATACGTTACACAAAGAAATCATGCATGGCATCTGCCCTCAAAGAGCTGGGCTCCCAACTCCCTTCAGAACTGCAAGTCGAAGTTCACCCCAGTACCCAGAAACTCATGGTAAGGCTCAGTTTGGGGTCTCGCTCTCCCTAGAGAAAGAAAAGACGGCCACCCTTGTCATCATGGCCACTTGCTCTTCCCAAGGATTTGGTGAGGGCACGTGGCTTCCTGGGGCCCAGGTAGCCTCAGCAGTTTGCACCTAGCTCTACACTCACCTCCAACCAGGTAACTTGGCATCAGCAGGCACAGAGCCTGAAATGGCTAGGAAAAATAATTCTGCAGGGTCCTGACTGAGGAATGAACCAATATCCTGAAGAATTCTGGCTCATTTCTCCGAGGGAACTGGGGGAGGGGGGTCGTGAAGAATACACAGGATAGTTTAGGAGGACAGGAAAGTAACTGGCTGGACTGGTTCCTCCCTTCTTCACTCAAGCATATGTATTTACTGATATAAAGTGCTTTGAGCTCTTCTGTTTGTCAAATAATGTGATAAACACTTCACCCCAGCTCCTCATTTAATCTCAACAATGACCCATGCAATGGGTACCATTTTGGTTTCCATTTAACAGAGAAGAAAACACACCTAGAGAGAGCTTAAATAACTTACCCCAGATCTTAGAGCAGTAAATGATAGAGGCATGATTCAAACTCACATACCCTCATTCCTCTTAACCACTACAGTAAAGTATCTTTCAGAGACTCAAGACTTTGGACTTTCTCAGGCATTGCTGAAAACACAGCCATCCCTTAAATTTGCAGGAGGAGTGGGTAGGGCTAATTCTCCATGGATAAAGAAGGGGCTCCTCAGAGCCCTCCGGAGTGAATTCGTGTGTGGTGAGGAGAAGAAGAAGTACATTCGCATCAGGTACCACCAAATCGTACTCCTTGAACAGCACATACCCAGTATAAACGCTTTCCCTTAGTCTTCACATACTTGATGCAGTTACTGACCGTCATCCTCATCCCAGCCAGTTTTCCAGGGCACTGACAGTAATTTTCTCATACCATCCATGCCTGACAATGGTTATTTGCAAAAGCACAACTACAAATGTTATTAACTGGTAATAAAACTAGCCAGCCATTTCTAAAACCCAGAGCTGGCAACTGCTCTGTGATCCTCGGGGACCCTTGGTTTACCAGATTTTGCTAAAGTAAATATTTCTTTTTGGTGCTAAAATGCCACTGGAGGAACCTTATCTTTGACTCTTCCCAAAATTTATAGAATGATCAAGGTCAGGAGTAAAGAGACAGTCTTTTTTTTTTTTTTTTTAATTTTTTTTTTATTCTTATGTTAATCCCCATACATTACATCATTAGTTCTAGATGAAGTGTTCCATGATTCATTGTTCGTGCACAACACCCAGTGCTCCATGCAGAACGTGCCCTCCTCAATACCCACCACCAGGCCAACCCATCCTCCCACCCCCCTCCCCTCTAGAACCCTCAGTTT
>NW_027686780.1:0-365 GCF_054177405.1 Leptonychotes weddellii | reverse complement strand
TCCAGATTGTAACCTTCTGTGATTCTGTGATTTTGCATGAATGGCAGGAACAGTGTATTTTGCCTATAAACTCTCCCTTTTAAAACAGTCCATTTAGGATCATATGATATTTTTATTTAATATCCTTTGGGTCCCCTCCTATGGCAGTCTCTCTCAACAATTAATAATCCATCCCAGAGAATGGAAATGTTACAAAGATTTTCTAATCAACTGTAGAAGCAAAAGTTCTGGCACCGCCTAAATGGGGGAGATTCTCTGTGCAGTTAGGACTTGCCTCAGGACCATCACTTGACCATGGCAAGTCAGATACTCTTTGTGGGTTGAGGGGGATGGTTTTGTTTTCTTGGGTGTATCAAGGTAATATG
>NW_027686779.1:0-365 GCF_054177405.1 Leptonychotes weddellii | reverse complement strand
TGTAATCCCTCTTTCTCTCCGTTAGACCACGAACATCTGAAACGGATTTGTCCGTGTGTGTGTTGGGGGATGGCATACACATCATTCCTTTCACCCCAGCACGGGCTCACAAACAGGGAAATGGCCATAGTTTATTCCCTGACATATTCAGTGATTCACTGACCATTGATCAAGCACTATATGTATCAGACATGATACCAAAGATGAAAAAAAAACAAACCAAAACCTGAATAAAGCATTGTGCCTGCCTTCAGAGAGCTTCCCCCTAAGGAAAAGACAAGCAAAATGCTGCTTTTCATGATGGTTGCAGTGATCTGTGACAGGGCCAAGGGCTCCTAGCAGCAAGGATCTTTGACCCCGGGGGT
>NW_027686778.1:0-365 GCF_054177405.1 Leptonychotes weddellii | reverse complement strand
CCCTTAGCAGCCTCCACATACACAACAGGGAGGAATTGAAGTCAAGACTCTTCACTAGGTCTCCTTTAACGCCACTTCCAGAGGGATGGGGAGGGATGTCTCATTACTGCAGGACAGGAGTGGAAATAGGGGTTCCCCTAAGTAGTCTCCATTGACACCAGAGGGATGTGGGTCTTGTTACATCCCAGTAAAGATGGAAATCTAAGCTTCCCATTCAAACTTTGCCAGCAGGGGGAAGGGTGGGCCAATATTTTTTCTGGGTGTTTGGCTGTAGTGGAGTGGTTATTTTCTAAAAGTTTTCTGTCTTGCTAGGCTGCTCCTTTTCTAGTCCTTTGACTGAAGAGAGGAGGCTTTTATTGAGGGTG
>NW_027686777.1:0-365 GCF_054177405.1 Leptonychotes weddellii | reverse complement strand
GGGGGGCACCTGGGTGGCTCAGTTGTTAAGCGTCTGCCTTTGGCTCAGGTCATGATCCCAGGCTCCTGGGATCAAGCCCCACGTCAGGCTCTCTACTCAGCGGGAAGCCTGCTTCTCCCTCTGCCTCTCCCCCTGCTTGTGCTCTCTCTCTCTCTCTCTCTGTCAAATAAATAAATAAAATCTTAAAAAAAAAAAAAAAGAAATGTCCCACTGTAAGGTTCTTATACTACACATGAAGCAATATAATAGTATTTAAATGTATATCATGATTAACTAAGGATATATATTTTAACCATAGGATAACAACTAAAAACAAACAAACAAATTTAAAAAGTATAAATAAGAAGCCAGTAGTGGAGAAAAAA
>NW_027686776.1:0-365 GCF_054177405.1 Leptonychotes weddellii | reverse complement strand
AACATTTATTTTGAACCATAAAGCACTGTTTGGAGAAGACACAGAGTTGTAAAGATAACTCCAATGAAAATCATTTCCGAATTGTTAAGGAAGACTTTAATTGAATTGGTAAAAACAAGAAACAAAGAAAACTAATGCAGACTATATTTCTTCATAACTTATCAAGCACTTGCTTCATAACTGCAAGTGGTAGATAACGTAAACAAATCTTTATTCCGATTACTTAAAAATATATAATAAGTTATTATATAATGGGGATCAAATGGATACCTACAAAGTGAATTTTTGAAAAAGTTATAAGCACTTTTAAAAGAAGCCTCTGGGAATCCCTACAGGCTTAAGCAGGAAAATCATCTAACATGCGG
>NW_027686775.1:0-365 GCF_054177405.1 Leptonychotes weddellii | reverse complement strand
AAAAAAAAAAAGGCGCTCATATGGTTAGTGCACAACCAGGACTTGAACTCAGACTCGACAACGCCAGAGCCGTCTCCCGTTGTATCTGTGGCCCGTGGGTGCCAAGCCTGTCTGTGGCTGGCCTGTGGCAGAGTTTTCACCAGACTGAGAAATATAGACAAGGGACCAGAACATCATAAATGTTTTTCTTAAATGATTTACATTATCCTGAAAAGTACTTTTCCCAATCATTTGCTGTAGAAAGTCCTCTGCTTTTTTTTTTTTTTTAAATTACCTTGTAGGAGAAGGTTCTTGAGTTCTTCCTTGGCAAAATAAAAACTTGCTTATTGTATGTCAGTCTCCAAAGTAATTTTGGAAATGTTAAT
>NW_027686774.1:0-365 GCF_054177405.1 Leptonychotes weddellii | reverse complement strand
CAGGCCTTGGCAGACAGTAGGTGCTCAAAATAGGAGTGATCACTCTTTAATAGAAGTAACTGGTAAATGTGATTGGAAAGATTTGAATCAGGTTTTAGGAGAGCCTCAGACACCAGGACTTATTTTTGTGATGCTTAGGAGCCCTAACAGGCTTGTAATCAGGAAAGTCACTTGAACCCAAAGAATATGTCAGATTGTTCCCTCAGTCTGGTGTGGGGAGGGAGCTAGAAGCCCTTGGACCAGCAGCTCTTGGGTTAAAATCTTCGTCTGCATCTGAGTTATTTGTAACCCGTTGTCATGGCAACAAGTTTGGCAAGAGAGCCAGTGCTGCAAGCTCCTGACAGTAGGGAGGGGAGGGCAGTGGG
>NW_027686773.1:0-365 GCF_054177405.1 Leptonychotes weddellii | reverse complement strand
CACCCAGGCGCCCCTGGGGGGGGGGCACTTTTGCCTCAAGTTTCAATCACTTACTTATTCATCTCTTCATCATTTATGCTTTCATTTGTATAAACACTAAACATTTATTAGAGCACTATCTGTCAGATCATGGACATTTTCTGGGTTTCACGGGGAGCAAAGTTGCCCCCCCCTCATGCTGCTGAGACATTTCTAGAACACAGAGACTTTCATTCACACTCTTCAATGCCTCTGCTAGAAAGGCATTCAGCCCCATTCAGCAGTGTGCAGGACCATGTAGACCACTTCATGCCAACAATTCCTCCTGTTAAGAAATCTATATTCTTTGAAACGTCCAGCAATGGACAAATACCACACAGATCTTC
>NW_027686772.1:0-365 GCF_054177405.1 Leptonychotes weddellii | reverse complement strand
ACCAACGACATAAAAAAGAGATCTAAAAAGTCACCAGTTGAAAGAGTTAAGACCAAAGGAAACAGAGGTAATGGAGCAAAAATCCCAAGACTTTTTGATAGATATAATATTTTCAGAGAGGTGAGAGATAATTCATAGATAAAGGTCAACCAGAGGTCAAAGATCATTTCCATTCCTCAAATGTCATTCCCATTTTTAATGATATATTTAGTTGCAGCCTCTCAAATTAGCTCCTTCACTCGTGGTGGTGTCAGAATTACTGAAGTAGAAAAGGCAAAATAGAAGCCTTGAAACTGTCACAGAAATTAAAATTAGTATCTTTTTTTCCCTCTCTTACGGAGTCTTTTGTTGTTGGTTTTTTTTTT
>NW_027686771.1:0-365 GCF_054177405.1 Leptonychotes weddellii | reverse complement strand
TTTTAAAGATTCTTTGCCTTATGTCTGTGAAAAATGTGTTTGGAATTTGGTAAGAATTGCATTGACTCTCTAGATGGCTTTGGGTAGTATAGATGTTTTAACACTTAGTTCTTCTAATCCATGAGCATGGAATGTTCATTTACTTGTGTTGTCTTCAGTTTCTTTTCTTAATGTCTTGTAGTTTTCAGTGTATAGGCTTTCATCTCTTTGGTTAAATCTATCCCCAAGTATTTGGGGTTTTTTGGATACAGTTTTAAATACGATTTTTTAAAATTTATTTTCCTGTTCATTATTAGTGTATAAAAATGGAACAGATTTTTATGTACTTTTTATCCTGCAACTTTACTGAATTTGTTTAATAGTTT
>NW_027686770.1:0-7116 GCF_054177405.1 Leptonychotes weddellii | reverse complement strand
AGGACATTAGGAGAAGGAAGGGAAAAACGGGGGGGGGAATTGGAGGGAGAGATGAACCATGAGAAACTATGGACTCTGAGAAACAAACAGGGTTTTAGAGGGGAGGGGGGAGGGGGGATTGGTTAGCCCGGTGATGGGTATTAAGAACGGCAGGTACTGTATGGAGCACTGGGTGTTATATGAAAACAATGGAACCTGGATCACCATATCAAAAACTAATGATGTATTGTATGGTGACTAACATAACATAATAAAATTTAAAAAATTAAAAAACAAAACAAAACAAAACAAAACAAAAACCCCAGACATATAGATCAATGGAACAAAATAGAGAGCCCAGATATGGACCCTCAACTCTATGGCCAAATAATCTTCGACAAAGCAGGAAAAAATATGCAATGGAAAAAAGTCTCTTCAATAAATGGTGCTGGGAAAATTGGACATCCACATGCAGAAGAATGAAACTCAACCATTCTCTAATACCATACACAAAGATAAACTAAAATGGATAAAAGACCTCAATCTGAGACAGGAATCCATCAGAATCTTAGAGGAGAACATAGGCAGTAACCTCTTTGATATCGGCCACAATTAATTTTTTTATTTTAATTTTTAAAAAAGATTTTATTTATTTATGTGACAGAGAGAGACATAGCGAGAAAGGGAACACAAGCAGGGGGAGTGCGAGAGGGAGAAGCAGGCCCCGCTCTGAGCAGGGAGCAAGATGCGGGGCTTGATCCGAGGACCCTGGGATCATGGCCTGAGCGGAAGGCAGATGCTTAAAGACTGAGCCACCCAGGTGCCCCTCAATTAATTTTTATTATGAATCTTTATTATGAGCCAGCCACTGTTCTGTGCACTGGAAATAGAGTGATGATCAAGACACACAAGAATCTCTGCTCTCAGGGAGCTTATATACTCTAGTTGGGGGTTAGACAGTAAAAAAACTAAATAAATATATAATGCAATTTCATGTAATGATAAGTTCTATGAAAAAACATATGAGTATCTGTATCAGACATTGTAGTTTCTGCACTCATATGCCATCAGTATTTAACATTTTCATGCAAGCTGGCCAGATTTCTAGCTGTCATTGCCCGTAAGTGCTTGCCTGAGGGTTCTTTCTGCCTCTGGAGCCTCCTCTGCCTGGTGCAGGCAGGTTGGGAGAACCAGAGAATTAAGGCTACTCCAGAGAGCACCCCTCAACTAATAGCTGATTTGAATTGTGGGTAAGAATCTAGACCCCCTTGTCCCTCAGGTGGATAACTCTGAGGCATGTTTTACACTGGCTTCCAGAGTTCCTCAGGGTATCGAACTCCAATTGTCCATAGTGGTAACTTTTTCATCACATATTTTTTAGGAGCTCTTTCCTGTTTCCATGTCTGCACCAGTATTTTCTGTATCACCTCCCAAATAAATTACTTGCACTTGGATCCTTGTCTCAGGGTCCATTTACAGTGGAACCCAAGCTAAGATTTTATCAGGAGTGGGGCTGAGGAATGGATGAGAGGAAATTGCTGGGGCACTATAGACAGGTGTCCACCTGTGGTCGCCTGGTCAGGTGCACACCCATTGCTGAGTAAATGAGAAAGGCTCTGTGGGTTGGATAGACATTCTGAAATTTTAGCCATGTCTTTATAGATAGTGGGCCCTTGGCCACTGATGAGGGCAAAAATAGGCCCTGATGTCTGAGCTATAGCAGCATCCTGTGGTGGTCAGAGTGTGAAAGCTTTTACCAAACAAACCAAGCATATTCATGAAATTATTCCTCCACACCCTGATTGGTATCTTTTTTTAAATTTTATTTTATTATGCTATGTTAGTCACCATATAATACATCATTAGTTTTTGATGTGGTGATCCACAATTCATTGTTTTCATATAACACCCAGTGCTCCATGCAGTACGTGCCCTCCTTAATACCCGTCACTGGTCTAACCCATCCCCACACCCCCTTCCCCTCTGAAACCCTCAGTTTGTTTCCCAGAGTCCATAGTCTCTCATGGTTCATCTCTCCCTCTGATTTCCCCCCTCATCCAGGGCCTATGGCCTTATTCCTCTTTCCTCAGCCCCTTTTCCTGCTAACATGTATAGGCACTTTAAAAAAAAATTATTTATTGGTGTTTTTCTTTTCTTTCTGATTATAAAAGCCATTATTTTTTTGTATAAAAGTTTTAAAAACAAAAAATATAGAAGAAAATTAAAATCATCCTTGGCTGATTAAAATAGACCACAATTCTTTGATACAATTCCCACTCAGAAGTGGGATCTATGTCCCCTCTCCTTGGATGTGGATGAGCTCTGTGACTGCTTGACCAAAAGAATATGGTGGAAGAGACCCTGTGGCAGTTTTCAAATAGTAATCTTATGAGACTGGACACTTTTGATTATTGTTTCTTAGAACACTTACTCTTGGAATCTAATCACTATGCCGTGAGAAGCCCAAGGAACCTAGAGAGGCCACATGGAGGTACTTCAGTCAACAGTCCCAACTGAGCCCCCACCTGCACCAACTGCTGGCCATGTGAGTGACCAATTTTGAAAGTCAAGCCCAACTGAGCCTTGGATGACTCTAGTCTTAGTCATGATCTGACTGTGATCATGTGAGATTCCTTAATGAGAACTGCTGAAACTGGACAATCCACAAGACCATGACACAATAAGTCACTAAAATTTGGAGTGGTTTGTTATGTAGCAATAAATGAGTGGAACAAATCCATAATCCAACCATCCAAAGATAACCACTATTAATATTTTGGTTTTCTTACACACACATATTTTTAAATAAGCAATTTTATTAAAAATGTATAGAATTTTTATGGATTTTTTTCAGAGGACAAACATTCATTTGCTCTGATTATTAAGAAGGTAGGACTAGGGGCAAGAGAAAATGTGTTAGAGATAGAGTGAAAAAATCACTGGCTTGGGGAATCACATTAGCAGTCACATACAAGGTACAGTTTGGTATTCTATGTATTTGTGTGTGACTGAATAAAGGAAAGCTCACTTAAAATGGAGCCAGGAGGCCAGGAAGGGGAGCTTTCACATCCTCTTGCTCATGGTCAGTTGCAGACCCCAACAGGAAAAGACCTACATTCACAATAGGAAGACAGCTATACTTTATGTATGTATGTATGTATGTATGTATGTATGTATGTATGTATGTATGTATTTATTTATTATTATGTTATGTTAGTCACCATACAATACATCATTAGTTTTTGATGTGGTGATCCACGATCCATTGTTTTTGTATAACACCCAGTGCTCCATGCAGTACGTGCCTCCAGTACTTTATATTTTTTTCCTCCAGCACGAGGAAAAAAGATTTTCTCCTTGCCAACCAACAGCCTGCCAATGAGAGACTGTCCCAATTCAGCAATGAAAAGCCACTACACTTGGCACTCCCAGTTTACTCCAATGGACTTTTTGTTTATAACAGCCCCTCCCAACTCCCTCCTTTCCTCTGTAAAAGAGCTTTCCTGTCCTTTGTTTTTGGAACTTGCCTCTGGTTTTGCCATAGCTTGTAAGTCTCAAATTGTAATTTCTACTATTCCTGAATAAACCCAGTTTTGCTGATAAAATAACTGACAGTTTTGTCTTGAAGGTTAACACATGAAATTATGATCCCATGTCTTTGAAAACAGATTTAGAAGTGAGTAGACATGATGGAATGCAAGGATATATCATAGAGTGAGGCATCATTCAACCATCCCTCTGTTGTTGGGTATTTAGGCTGTTCTTGTTTTTCATTATAAAAACAATGTCACAGTGAACAAGCTTGTACATACATCATTTTTGACTGTACTTCTCAACTCTTTCTTGGGATAAATTTCTGGAAGTGAAAACTCCTGGACAAAGGGTTTGAGGCTTAAAAAAAAATTTTTTTTTATTATGTTCAGTTAGCCAACATATAGTAAGTACATCATTAGTTTTTGATGTAGTGTTCAACAATTCATTAGTTTTTTTTTTAAAGCAAAATAATATTCAAAAAGCACTGGGTTTCTCTGTACCTGAATTGTCCTTTCTGATGGCTACAAAAGGAAGACAGCACTGGCTGAAGGGTACTCCTTGTTTCCTTGGGCATGAGGCAAGGACATTTTGCAAAGTGTGCTTTCAGGGAGAAACAGTGTGACCTCCCACACATACTTGGTCTGTATTAATGTTTAGACACATGGTCCAGGAAGCAGGCCCTAAGTCTATTCAGCTTGCTTTTCATAATCCTTGGCCAACCCTAGAAGCAGGTGGGCTTTTAAAAAAAGAACACCTTGGGCGCCTGGGTGGCTCAGTCATTGAGCGTCTGCCTTCGGCTCAGGTCATGATCCTGGAGTCCCTGGATCGAGTCCCGCATCAGGCTCCCTGCTCAGCAGGGAGTCTGCTTCTCCCTCTGACCCTCCCCCCTCTCATGTGCTCTCTCTCATTCTCTCTCTCTCAAATAAATAAATAAAATCTTAAAAAAAAAAAAGAACACCTTTGGTGATGTAGGAAAGATGTTAGGGTTTGAAGTTGAAGGCTAAGAAAGAATTCTTGAGACATCTTTGGTGCAGTAAGGTGATTTTATTAAAGCATGGGGACAGGACCCGTGGGCAGAAAGAACTGCAATGGGGTCATGAGGAGTGGTCCATTTTATACTCTCAAGTTGGGAAGGGGTTAGGGATAGCATAAGTCTCTAAGGAATTTTGGAAGCAAGGTTTCCAGGACCTTGACAGAGCTAGCTATTGTTGGGAAAAGGTCATTTATTACTATCTAATAAAACCTTAGTCATGAGACCCTTCAGATGTGTATTGGTGGGCCATATGCTTGGGGGATGATTGCCAAAACGTATCTTGGGGGTTTTAGAGATAAAGGAAGTTTCCAAAGGAAGTTTTATACGTTAAAGTAGACTTACAGGATCTTGGGGGGGGGGTTTTGTCAGGCTAGGATTGCCTTTTGTCCTTAGCATAGTATTAACATCAAGGCAGCTGAGTCCCTAGAGGAAGGTCACTCTGCATGTTTCAAGGACTTGTCAATGGGCTGTAGGTAGTAAGGAAATTTAATAATTTTTTCTTCTGCCTTTGTTTCCCACATCATTTGGGACAATGATCTTTTTTTTTTTTTTAAAGATTTTATTTATTTATTTGACAGAGAGAGACACAGTGGAAGAGGGAACACAAGCAGAGGGAGTGGGAGAGGGAGAAGCAAGCTCCCCGCAGAGCAGGGAGCCCCATGTGGGGCTCGATCCCAGGACCCTGGGATCATGACCTGAGCCGAAGGCAGACACTTAACGACTGAGCCACTCAGGCGCCCCTGGGACAATGATCTTGATGATTTGAGCCAAGAATCTGGTGAGGAAGGGAGCACAGGCTGCTTGTAGCCCCAAGAAGGTCAAGCAGGGCTTGCATGCTCACTGAGCCCCCGCCCTCTTCCTTTGAATCACTAACAGATTCTGTCACCAACTTCTCCTTTTCGGTCCTTCCTGTCTTTGGTGGCTTCCTTGAAGTGGTTCAGTGGTGCATGCAGCCCCACAGTTCCTGCTCCCTCCAGCTATGACTCACAGAATCCTTCTGTTAACAGGTACACCAGGGACTTGGAGGGGGGCCCTCAAGGTGAGGAAGGGATATTTTGAGTCTGAGTGGAGAGAGAGGGCACAGAATATCTAGACTGGGGGAAGATAAAGGGGATTTGGAGAAGGATAAGGGATTCAAAATGAAGCAGAGATTAGAACCAGACCAAGATGGAATGCCCAGAGAAGCTTGGATGAATAATTAAATTCATAGACTTTGCAATGGGGTTTGGCTAGCCCCTTCACTTTACAGATTAGGAAACTGAGGCTCGAGAGAGGTGGAATGGTATGCCCAAGGGTGCACAACACATATTGGATTCTGAGTGTTTCTTCTTCAATTCCATCTTATCACCTTCACTTTGCCTAGAGTTCTATTTTCCAAAGATCCAGGTGTAAATGTTTGTTGAATGACTGACCAAAATGATTCAATTTTGTTTCCTTTTATGCCTATGCTTTGTGGAGAATGAACCAAAGAAGGGAAAAAAAGGGGGCGTCTGGTGGCTCAGTTGTTAAGTGTCTGCCTTCGGCTCAGTTCATGATCCCAGGGTCCTGGGATCGAGTCTCACATCAGGCTCCCTGCTCGGCGGGAAGTCTGCTTCTTCCTCTTCCACTCCCCCTGCTTGTATTCCTGCTCTCGCTATCTTCCTCTGTCAAATAAATAAATAAATAAAATCTTAAAAAAAAAAAGAAGGAAAAAAGTGCTTGGGAATTGCATAGGAAAGAAATTGCCTAATTGAGAGTCTTTAGGAACTTGATTGTTGGGCAAATCAGCAGGGTGGGAGCAGAGGGTGGAGTTCAGAGACTGGCTGAATACACCCTACTTTGGGGGTCCTTAGGCCAGGAATCAGCAAACTATGCCTTGTAGGCATTGGGGGAGGCTTCCTCCCACTTGTTTTTGTATGACCTGTAAGCCATAGGTCTCAGATATTTATTTATTTTTATTTTTAATTTTTTTAAAGTAGGCTCCACACCCAGCATTGAGCTCAATGTGGGGCTTGAACTCAGGACCCTGAGATCAAGGCCTGAACTGAGATCAAGAGTCGGTTGCTCATCCCACTGAGCCACTCAGGTGCCCCTCAAATGAGCATTTAGAATCAATTCATGATAGGGAATCTAACTTTGAATCCCAGTGAAGTGAGGTTATCTTCCCCAAAGAATTCCATTTGTCTCATTAATAAATTTTTTTTAATTTTATTTATTTATTCATGAGAGACAGAGAGAGAGAGAGAGAGAGAGAGACAGGCAGAGGGAGAAGCAGGCTCCCAAGGAGCAGGGAGCCCGATGCGGGACTCGATCCCAGGACCCTGAGATCATGACCTGAGCCAAAGGCAGACGCTTAACCATCTGAGCCACCCAGGCGCCCTCATTAATAAATTTTTAAAAAGGATTTTATTAAGCAATCTCTACACACAACATAGGGCTTGAACCCACAAACCCGAGATCAAGGGTCACAGGCTCTACTGACTGAGCCAGCCAGGCGCCCCTTATTAGTACTCAATTATTATGTTTTCTATTTCCTTATTGAAAAATTTGTGGAAATGCATTTTCTCTCTTGTTTTTTTGGACCACAAAAC
>NW_027686769.1:0-365 GCF_054177405.1 Leptonychotes weddellii | reverse complement strand
ACTGAGCCACCCAGGCACCCTGCAGGTATTTCTCACTAACCTACAAGCTGGAAGGAGTCAGGAAAATTCAGATATTTACCTTCATGCGCTCTCATTCCAGGAAGGACCATTTCTCCTGCTGTTGGTGTTGGGTCTCGGCCTGCCAGCAGTCAGTCTGGTAGATCGAGGGCTCTGCCAAAGGAGGTGGGAGAAGATAAGGGTTAGGGGTGTGAGCACTGGGGTCTCTCCACCAAGGATTGCATCCTGACTTCATCACTTCCTGGGTGGGTCACCTTGGATGATTAACTTATATTTAGTTCCCTCATCTGGAAGAAAAAAGGTGGGGGAACGGCAATAGCAGAATTCCAAAGGGTGGTTTTGAGGAT
>NW_027686768.1:0-365 GCF_054177405.1 Leptonychotes weddellii | reverse complement strand
ACTTATTTCGCTTAGCATAATACCCTCTAGTTCCATCCACATCGTGGCAAATGGCAAGATGTAGTTTTTTTGATGGCTACATAATACTCCACTGTATATATATATATACCACATCTTCTTTATCCATTCATCTGTTGATGGACATCTTGGCTCTTTCCATAGTTCAGCTACACAATCTTATCTTTTTAAAAGATTTTATCTATTTATTTTGAGAGAGAGAGAGTGCACATGAGCAGGGGGGAGGGGCAGAGGGAGAGGGAGAAGCAGGCTTCCCTGCCGAGCAGGGAGTTCAACATGGGGCTCGATCCCAGGACCCCAAGATCACGACCTGAGCCGAAGGCAGATGCTTCACCAACTGAGCCACC
>NW_027686767.1:0-365 GCF_054177405.1 Leptonychotes weddellii | reverse complement strand
AAGAAGAAGACTTACAGGATCATGGAGGTAGGGCTACCCAGTTTCTGGGAGGAGTAACCAAATCAAGCGGCTGGTGACATATTCCTCCTCCCTCTCCCCCCTTCAGTTGTCATGAGAATAAATTACTGTCTGTGGAAAAAAAAAAAAAACCTGTCCCTGTGGAAGCCCAAATATTAGACTAATTAGAAAAAGCCTTTAAACCAATGTTTATAAATATGTTTCAAATAAAGAAAGACATCCATGGCTAAAGAGTTAAAAGGAAAAAGAATTAAAAGGAACTATAACAGCAATATTGCAAAAAAGTGATAAATAAAAAAACTATAAGGATGGGTCTATAAGGTATAAAGATTTAATTAGTATTACAA
>NW_027686766.1:0-365 GCF_054177405.1 Leptonychotes weddellii | reverse complement strand
AACTCTATATCAAAAACTAATGATGTATGTATGGTGATTGATATAACATAATAAAATAAAATTTTTAAAAAAATATAAAAATAATACTAATTCCTTGCTCCCATTCCTTGTACCATTGCTGTCATTCATATCACAGATAAATAGATAGGTATATGTGTAGATATAAATATATATATATATAATACCAATTAAGAATAATAGCAACAGGGGCACCTGGGTGCCTCAGTTGTGAAGCATCTGCCTTCGGCTCATGTCATGATCCCAGGATCCTGGGATTGAGCCCCACATCGGGCTCCCTGCTCAGCAGGAAGCCTGCTTCTCCCTTTGCCACTCCCCCTGCTTGTGTTCCCTCTCTTGCTGTCTCT
>NW_027686765.1:0-365 GCF_054177405.1 Leptonychotes weddellii | reverse complement strand
TAAATATTTTGTTATCTAAATACTGTCATAAATTGTTAATGTATGGTTTTTAATTGTTACCTAAATACTGAATCATACTTTGTTAACTTCTTTTTTTCTTTTTAAAAAATATTTATTTATTTGAGAGAGAGAGAGAGCATGCTCATGAGTTGGGGGGAGGGGGAGATGTCAGGGTTGGGAGAGAGGGAGATGGAGAGACTCTCCAGCAGGCTTTCCGCTGAGTGTGGAGTCCAATGTGGGCTCACTCTCACAACCCTGACATGACTTGAGCTGAAATCGAGAGTCGGTAGCTTAACTGACTGAGCCACCCAGGTGCCTTCTTTGCTTTTTTTTTTTTAAATTTTTATTTATTTATTTGACAGAGA
>NW_027686764.1:0-365 GCF_054177405.1 Leptonychotes weddellii | reverse complement strand
GCCTGGGTGGCTCAGTTGGTTAAGCGACTGCCTTCAGCTCAGGTCATGATCCCAGGGTCCTGGGATCGAGTCCCGCATCGGGCTCCCTGCTCTGCGGGGAGCCTGCTTCTCCCTCTCCCACTCCCCCTGCTTGTGTTCCCTCTCTCGCTGTGTCTCTCTCTGTCAAATAAATAAATAAAATCTTTAAAAAAAAAAAAAGCCTTGAAGATTAGCCAGTACATAAGAAGTATCCTGAAATCTGATTGCTCATATATGAAGAAAACTTGATAAGGATTTTCCAAAATGTGATAGGAACCGCAGAAATTCACAAGACATTATTTATTAATAGTGGACTATGAAGTTATAACTTTTCTAAGCTTCCAGTT
>NW_027686763.1:0-365 GCF_054177405.1 Leptonychotes weddellii | reverse complement strand
ATGGAAGTAGTAACTGGCTTGTGTAACAGTCCTTTGAGAAATGATACTCGGCTATTCAAGTTCTGCATCCCTTTCACTGAATGCTCCATTCCAAGTAGAAATTGGTATGGCTCCATCATAATGTACCCATTATCTTCTTTCTTTTTTATGTATTTGGCTTAAGAGGGCTAATATAGGATAATGCATTTTTACTTTTTCTCATGCTGTTGGATGGAAAGAGGAAAAAATCAATCCTGACATTTGGATTCCCAGCTGTTATGTAATAAATGCATGCAAAAAAATGCAACTTGAAAGTCTTTGAACAAAAGATTATGTTTTGAGCTTCTCATTCCAAATGTCCTCCTTATATGTGTCATTAAAAAAAA
>NW_027686762.1:0-365 GCF_054177405.1 Leptonychotes weddellii | reverse complement strand
ATCATAAAATTAGCCAATGACATGACACGTGTGCTGGGTGACACCCACATTGAGAGCATATAAAAGGCCTCTGTAAGGAGAAATGTCCACACCACACTGAAGTGACACGTCTCTCCTCCACCCAAGCAAAACCTCAACAACCAACACCATGTGTGGCAGCTACTACGGAGGCTCTGGCTACGGAGGCTGCGGTTACGGAGGCTGCGGTTACGGAAGCTGCGGTTACGGAGGCCAGGGCTGTGGCTATGGCTCCAGCTATGGCTGTGGCTTCCGCAAACTGGGCTGTGGCTACGGATACGGCTCTGGCTGTGGCTACGGATACGGCTCTGGCTGTGGCTACGGATACGGCTCCCGCTCTCTCTGTG
>NW_027686761.1:0-365 GCF_054177405.1 Leptonychotes weddellii | reverse complement strand
ATCCATCCAGTTGCCATACCAAGATCGTAAAGCAAACCAAACTGAATGTCTTTGCATTGGGTGGGAACAGTATTGGCTCAGTGTATCAACTATCTGGCACTTGTTAGCGGAGGTTAGCAGTTATGCCTTTGTGCTTTTAAAAACGGAGGTGTCATTTACATGCGGTTCTGGTTTTGATCTATGAAAAATGAGGAAAAGCCGAAATAATTATGTAAGTAAAACAATTTCAAATCATGAGAATTCTAGCAGGGGCGGGGTGGGGGGAAGGGGACTTCGGCCGTGGTAAGGGGGAAGCCATATTAAGGAAATCTGCAAGGTGAGCTGCACCAGGAAATGGCATTCAAGGATGTCACAGAGCCAGGGGG
>NW_027686760.1:0-365 GCF_054177405.1 Leptonychotes weddellii | reverse complement strand
ATCCATCCAGTTGCCATACCAAGATCGTAAAGCAAACCAAACTGAATGTCTTTGCATTGGGTGGGAACAGTATTGGCTCAGTGTATCAACTATCTGGCACTTGTTAGCGGAGGTTAGCAGTTATGCCTTTGTGCTTTTAAAAACGGAGGTGTCATTTACATGCGGTTCTGGTTTTGATCTATGAAAAATGAGGAAAAGCAGAAATAATTATGTAAGTAAAACAATTTCAAATCATGAGAATTCTAGCAGGGGCGGGGTGGGGGGAAGGGGACTTCGGCCGTGGTAAGGGGGAAGCCATATTAAGGAAATCTGCAAGGTGAGCTGCACCAGGAAATGGCATTCAAGGATGTCACAGAGCCAGGGGG
>NW_027686759.1:0-7116 GCF_054177405.1 Leptonychotes weddellii | reverse complement strand
GAAGATGTGGTCCATATATACAATGGAATATTACTCAGCCATCAGAAAGGATGAATACCCAACTTTTACATCAACATGGATGGGACTGGAGGAGATTATGCTAAGTGAAATAAGTCAAGCAGAGAAAGTCAATTATCATATGGTTTCACTTATTTGTGGAACATAAGGAATAGCATGGAGGACATTAGGAGAAGGAAGGAAAAAATGAAGGGGGGGAAATCAGAGGGAGAGACAAACCATGAGAGACTATGGACTCTGAGAAACAAACTGAGGGTTTAGAGGGGACGGGCGTGGGGGTTTGGATTAGCCCGGTGATGGGTATTAAGGTGGGCACGTACAGCATGGAGCACTGGGTGTTATGCGAAAACAATGAATCGTGGGTCACTACATCAAAAACTAATGATGTATTGTATGGTGACTAATATAACATAATAAAATTAAATTAAATTTTAAAAAATGGGCAGAGGAACTGAATAGACATTTTCCCAAAGAAGACATACAGATGGCCAACAGACACATGGAAAGATGCTCAACTTCACTCATCTTAAAGGGAAATGCAAATCAAAACCACAATGAGATATCACCTCATACCTGTCAGAATGGCTAAAATAAAAAAGACAAGAAATAACAAGTGCTGGCGAGGATGTGGAGAAAAAGGAACACTTGTGCACTGTTGCTGGGAATGCAAACTGGTGCAGCCACTGTGGAAACAGTATGGAGGTTACTCAAAAAATTAAAAATAAAACTACCCTATGATCCAATAATTCCACTGCTGGGTATTTGCCCAAAGAAAATGATAACACTAATTTTAAAAAGATATATGCATTATTTACAAGAGCCAAGATATGGAAGCAACCCAAATGTCCTTTGACTGGTAAATGGATAAGAAAGATGTAGTATATATACACAATGGAATGTTATGTGGCATAAAAAAAGGATGATATTTTGCCATTTGTGACAACACAGATGGACCTAGAAGGTACTATGCTAAGTGAAATAAACATAGTAGCTGGGCTTGAAAAAAGCATAGAAGACACTAGAGAATCCTTTATTGGAGAAATGAAAGAACTGAAATCTAATCAGGTGAAAATCAAAAAGGCTATTACTGAGATACAATTAAAAAATGGAGGTTCTAACTGCTAGGATAAACAACACAGAAGAGAGAGGCAGTGATATAGAAGAATAGAAGACAAAATGATGGAGAATAAAGAAACTGAGAAAAAGAGAGATAAACAATTACTGGATTATGAGGAGAGGATTCAAGAGATCAGTGATACCATAAAGCAAAACAATATTAGAATAGTTGGGGTCCCAGAGGAAGAGGAAAGAGAGAGACAGGGGCAGAAGGTTTATTTGAACAAATTATAGCTAAGAACTTCCCTAATCTGGGGAAGGAAACAGGCATCCAAGTCCAGGAGGCACAGACAACCCCCCTCAAAATAAATAAAAATAGGTCAACACCTTAACATAGAATAGTGAAGCTTGCAAATTTCAGAGACAAAGAGAAAATCCTGAAAGCAGCTTGGGACAAGAGGTCCTTACCCTACAAGGATAGAAACATAAGACTGGCAGCAGACCTATCCACAGAGATGTGGCAGGCTAGAAAGGGCTGGTATGATATGTTCAGGGTGCTAAATGAGAAAAATATGCAGCCCAGGATACTTTATCCAGCAAGGCTGTCATTCAGAATAGAAGGAGAGATAAAGCTTCAGGAGAAACAGAAACTAAAAGAATCTGTGATCACTAAACCAGCCCTGCAAGAAATATTAAAGGGGATCCTTTAAGTGAAGAGAGAGCCCAAAAGTAACATAGACCAGAAAGGAACAGAGTCAATATACAGAAACACTGACTTTACAGGTAATACAATGGCACTAAATTCATATCTTTCACTAGTTACTCTGAAAGTAAGTGGGCTGAATCCTCCAATCAAAAGACATAGGGTATCAGATTGGATTAAAAAAACAAGACCCATTGATATGCTGTCTACAAGAGACTCATTTTAGACCCAAAGACACCCCCAGATTGAAAGTAAGGGGGCGGAGAACCATTTATCATTCTAATAGACATCAAAAGAAAGCTGGTGTATCAATCCTTATATCAGACAAATTAGATTTTAAACCAAAGACTGTGATAAGAGGTGAAGAGGGACACTGTATCATATTTAAAGGGCCTATCCCACAAGAAGAACTAACAATTATAAATATTTATGCTTCTAACTGGGGAACAGCCAATTATATAAACCAATTAACAAAATTAAAGAAACACATGGATAATAATACAATAATAGTAGGGGACTTTAACAACCACTCACTGCAATGGACAGATCATCTAAGCAGAAGATCAACAAGGAAACAAGGACTTTGAATGACATACTGGACCAGATGGACTTCACAGGTATATTCAGAGCATTTCATCCTAAAGCAACAGAATACACATTCTTCTCGAGTGCACATGGAATATTTTCCAGAATAGATCACATACTGGGTCACAAATTGGTCTCAACCTATACCAAAAGATTGGGATTATTCCCTGCATATTCCCAGACCACAAAGCTTTAAAACTTGAGCTCAATCACAAGAGGAAATTTGGAAGGAACTCAAATACATGGAGGCTAAAGAACATCCTGCTAAAGAATGAATGGGTCAACCAGGAAATTAAAGAAGAATCTTAAAAATTCACAGAAACAAATGAACATGAAGACACAACTGTTTAAAACCTTTGGGATGCAGCAAAGGCAATCCTAAGAGGGAAGTATATAGCAATACAGGTCTTTCTCAAGAAACAAGAAAAGTCTCAAATACACAACCTGGAGAAATAACAGCAGATAAAGCCTAAACCAAGCAGGAGAAGAGAAATAATAAAGATTAGAGCAGAAATCAATGAAATAGAAACCAAAAGAACAGTAGAACCAATCAACAAAACTAGGAGCTGGTTCCTTGAAAGAATTTATCAGATCAATAAACCCCTACACAGACTTATCAAAAAGAAAAGAGAAAGGACCCAAATACATTAAATCATGAATGAAAGAGGAGAGATTACAACCAACACGAAAGAAATACAAACAATTATAAGAATATATTATGAGAAACTATATGCCAACAAATTAGGCAATCTGGAAGAAATGGGTGCATTCAGAGAAACATATAAACTCCCAAAACTGAAACAGGAAGAAAGAGAAAACCTGAACAGACCCATAACCAGCAAGGAAATTGAAGCAGTAATAAAAAATCACCCAACAAATAAGAGTCCAAATCTAGATGGCTTTTCAGGGGAATTCTACCAAACATTTAAAGAAAAATTACTACCTATTCTTCTGAAGCTGTTTCAAAAAATTGAAATGGAAGGAAAACTTCCAAACTCATTCTATGAGGTCAGTATTACCTTGATCCCAATACCAGACAAAGACCCCCATCAAAAAGGAGATTACAGACCAATATCCCCGATGAACATGGATGCCAAAATTCTCACCAAGATACTAGCCAATAGGATCCAACAGTACATTAAAAGGATTATTCACCACGACTAAGTGGGATTTATTCCTGGGCTGCAAGGGTGGTTCAACATCTGCAAATCAATCAATGTGATAGACTACATTAATTAAAAGAAAGGACAAGTACCATATGATCCTGTGAATAGATGCAGAAAAAGCATTCGACAAAATACAGCATCCTTTCTTGATAAAAACAATCCGCCATGTAGGGAAAGAAGAAAATACCTCAATATCATGAAAGACCACAGCAAATATCATCCCCATCAGAAAAAAACTGAGAGCTTTTCCCCCTACAGTCAGTAACATGGCAGGGATGTCCACTCTCACTGCTATTGTTCAACATAGTACTAGAAGTCCTAGCCTCAGTAATCAGAGAATAAAAATCAATAAAATCATCCAAATTGGCAAAGAAGAAGTCACTCTCACTCTTTGCAGATGACATGATACTGTAAGTGGAAAACCCAAAAGACTCTACCCCAAAATTGCTAGATCTCATACAGGAATTCAGCAAAGTGGTAGGATATAAAATCAATGCGCAGAAATCAGTTGCATTTCTGTACACTAACAAAGTGACTGAAGAAAGAGAAATTTTTTTTTTTTAAGATTTTATTTATTTATTTGACAGAGAGAGAGAGACAGCGAGAGCAGGAACACAAGCAGGGGAAGTGGGAGAGAGAGGAGCAGGCTTCCCGCCGAGGAGGGAGCCTGATGTGGGGCTTGATCCCAGGACCCTGGGATCATGACCTGAGCCGAAGGCAGACGCATAACGACTGAGCCACCCAGGCGCCCCTGAAGAAAGAGAAATTAATGGAATTGATCCCATTTACAATTGCACCAAAAAACCATAAGATACCTAGGAATAAACCTAACCAAAGAGTAAAGAATCTGTACTCTAAAAACTACCGAACACTTATGAAAGAAATTAAGGAGACACAAAGAAATGGAAAAACATTCCATGCTCATGGATTGGAAGAACAAATATTGTTAAAGTGTCTATGCTACCCAGAGTAATCTACACATTCAATGCAATCCCTATCAAAATACCATCAACATTTTTCACAGAGCTAAAACAAATAATCCTAAAATTTGTATGGAACCAGAAAAGACCCTGAATAGCCAGAGGAGTGTTGAAAAAGAAAAGCAAAGCTGGTGGCATCACAATTCCGGACTTCAGGCTCTATTACAAAGCTGTCACCATCAAGACAGTATGGTACTGGCACAAAAACAGACACATAGATCAATGGAACAGAATAGAGAACCCAGAAATGACCCTCAACTCTATGGTCAACTAATCTTCAACAAAGCAGGAAAGAATATCCAATGGAAAAAAGACAGTCTCTTCAACAAATGGTGCTGGGAAAATTGGACAACCACATGCAGAAGAATGAAACTAGGCCATTTTCTTACACCACACACAAAAATAAACTCAAAATTCATAACAGACCTAAATGTGAGGAAGGAATCCATCAGAATCCTAGAGGAGAACATAGGCAGCCACCTCTTTGGCCTCGGCCACAGCAACTTCTTGCTAGACACGTCTCCAAAGACAAGAGAACTAAAGCAAAAATGAACTATTGGGACTTCATCAAGATGAAAAGCTTTTACACAGCAAAGGAAACGGTCAACTAAACTAAAAAGCAACCTATGGAATGGCAGAAGATATTTGCAAATATCTTATCAGATAAAGGACTAGTATCCAAGATCTATAAAGAACTTATCAAATTCAACACCCAAGAAAAAAAAATCCAGTCAAGACATGGGCAGAAGACACGAACAGACATTTCTCCAAAGAAAACATACAAATGGCCAACAGACACATGAAAAAATTTCAACATCACTCATCATCAGTGAAATCCAAATCAAAACCACAATGAGATACCACCTCACACCAGTCAGAATGACTAAAATTAACAAGTCAGCAAATGACAGATGTTGGCGAGGATGTGGAGAAAGGGGAACTATAATTCTAGGAAACAAACTGAGGGTTGCTGGAGGGGAGGTGGGGGGGGGTTTGTGTATTAAGGATGGCATGTAATGTGATGAGCACTGGGTGTTATATGCAACTGATGAATCCCTGAACTCTACCTCTGTAACTAATAATACACTATCTGTTAATTGAATTTAAATACAACTAAATTAAATTTAAAAAGAGAGAGAGAGCAAGTTTCAAACCTCCCAGGTATGGGAAGTGTGGCTCATCATTTCACAGGCCTGGGGCTCAGCAAGGACAAACATTCATGTGAAGGTCAGTTTGATGTGTCCACTTGGTGAGGCTACAGTCCCCAGTTATTCAATCAAATGCTCATCTAGGTATTGTGGGGTATTTTGAAGATGGGACTCAAGTCTCCAATCAGTTGTCTTTAAGCAAGGGAGACTGTGCTAGAATCTGCGTGGGCACAATCCAAAAAGGTGAAGGCCTTAAGAGCAGAGCTGAAGGTCCCCTGAACATGAAATTCCAGAAGCCTCAGCTCTTATCCAGAGGTCCAGCCCCACTTCCTGATAGCCTTCAGACCTGCCTCACCAGCCCCGAGAATTGTGTAAGTCAATTCTTTGTAATCAGTTTCTATCTATCTCCTCCAGGTTTTGTTTCTCTGGTGGAACTCAGATTGATACAGTTGCCACAAGCACTTTGCAGGTGGGCAGGTGGAAATTCCTTTGGGTAAGTGGCTTTCACAATATCACAGAGCAAGTGAGTGACAATGCAAGGATCAGATCCAGGACTGCAGCCTGGAGTTATTTCTGCTATGTAACCTCTTCATTTTTCTGACTCTGGGCAAAAAGGAAGGGAGAATTTATTGAACATTCTCTGTAAAGTTCCACAGAAAGTTGTATGAGAATTGAGAGAAACAGGAAGCCTTTCTTTGAAATGCGAGAAACTATTTGGCTAGGTGTTTCCCTTCTTTAGACTCTAAGAATAGCACAGGCTCTTCTAGAACTTCCTGGGATATGGATCCATTTTTCTGCTTCTCCCCTTCAAAGTGCTGAAGGCAGGCACAGGTAGCCTCCCTGAGGGGTCATGGGGACTTGACAGGCAGTGTTTCAAGAAGGGGTGGCAAAAAGGGATTCTAAGGTGACCCAACCATTGCAGCTGAGTGAACTCACTTCCCATCTCATGGGCACACAGGAATTTTAGTGCCCACAGTCTATATACTTCACCGGATTGAAGATGGCAGCCAACAGACCCAAGGACAAGGGGAGGAAGGAGTGTAGAATACTTTCTCCCACAATATGTAGCATTTTTTTCTTAGAAACCTGAAAAATTCATTTACTCAGGAGACAGGGAGATACACAAGGAAATCTTAAAAAATTCCTTCCAGGAAAAGTGAGTTTGTATGTAATGAGGAACAAAATTCATCCTTCAGGGCAGAGGATAGCTCCCTCCCAAACTAGAAAAATCTCCTGTGCTTACATAGAGAGAGAACACTCCCCAGATATATTTACTTGGAATAAACTTTGTAGTTTCCTTGTTTCTAAAAATAAAATTCTCGGGGGGCGGAGCAAGATGGCGGAGGAGTAGGAGACCTGGATTTCGTCTCCTCTCAGGAATTCAGCTGGATAGGGATCAAACCATTCTGAACACCTACAAACTCAACAGGAGATCGAAGAAAGGAATAGCAACAACTCTC
>NW_027686758.1:0-365 GCF_054177405.1 Leptonychotes weddellii | reverse complement strand
TGAGAAGTCCAAGATCAAGGCTCTGGCAGAATCAGTGTTTGATGGAGGCCTGCTTTCTGATTCATAGGTAGAAGGGACTAGGGAGCTCTGTGGGGTCTCTTTTATAAGAGCACTAATCCCGTTCATGAAGTTTCCACCCTCATGACCTAAGTAGTTCCCACAATCTCCTGATAGCATCACAGTGAGCATTATGTCTCAACATATGATTTTGAGGGGACACACATCCATCTATAGCAAGATGTTAATAGTAAAGAAAGCTATAAATCAATACCCCTAATGAACATACTCATAAAAATCTTTAACAAAATATTAGCATATCAAATCCAGTAATATATAGGAAGTATGATCAAAACCAAGTGGGGTTT
>NW_027686757.1:0-365 GCF_054177405.1 Leptonychotes weddellii | reverse complement strand
GTAAGCACTAAATGGGATGAGAAATGGCTCCACGGTGAGAACAAAGATTCCTTTGAATATTAAAATTTCCAGAGTGAACCCCAAATGAGTCCAAATGACTGCAACCAGTTCTCCTTGCCTAGCTGAGGGAGCAGGCTGGGCAGGGCTGTGTGCGTGTGGATGACATGGGTGTGTGTGTGTGTGTGTGTGTGTGTGTGTGTGTGTGGTAACAGGCTCCCTCTGCCTAATGATTGCTTGAGTACCAGGGCAAACCTCCTCAGTACCTCTTTTATTGTTATTATTATTATTTTAAAAATAGTTTTATTTTTTAGAGCAGTTTTAGATTCAGAGCCAAATTGAGCAGAAGGTCTAGAGATTTCCCATAA
>NW_027686756.1:0-365 GCF_054177405.1 Leptonychotes weddellii | reverse complement strand
TATTCAGTGCATCTATGTGAGGAAGGAAATTCAGGAGCCTCCTGTGTTGCCATTCTGGTCCAGAGTAGTGCCTTTCTTGTAGGGCAGTTCTGCTGGAGACAATTTTATTTTCCCGAAAATGTCTTTATTTTGTATCCCCAATGGACAGATATGTCACTATTTTTTCCCCTTATTTAATTGCCTGCAATGTCCCTAATACCTTCAGGGCAAAACCACAAAGGCAGGGAGGAAGGAGATTCTGGTTATTTCTCCAATTTGACTACCTTCCATTGTATACCTGTTTTTGTTTATTCTTTGGAATTCTTAAGTAGTTGTTTTTTGTATTTTGCCCAGAGTTTACAGTTGTTAGTGTGAACCAGAGGGTT
>NW_027686755.1:0-365 GCF_054177405.1 Leptonychotes weddellii | reverse complement strand
TGTGTGTGCACGGGTTTATTGTGTTTGTGGCCACACAGAGAGAGGACGCACATACTTGATGGTGCTGACTTTTGGGAGGAGGCGCCCCTGGAACTTCTACTTGAATCAACCCCAGGATCCGTAGGATCACTTTGGATGAGCACAGAATACTTTCCAATCACAAGATGACCCGTTGAGCAGAGGGGACGTGCCCACACCACGTCCAGGGCACAGTAGACATTGTTCTCAGCCGTGCGTGGGAGAACGCGTAGCTGGTCCTCCCTCCATCTCCACCACTCTGCCCATCAGCTCGGGGGTCTCGGCTACCTGGTGACGGGGGACGGGACAGGGGCCACGGAAGCCAGCTGCTGTGGACACAGTCAGGA
>NW_027686754.1:0-365 GCF_054177405.1 Leptonychotes weddellii | reverse complement strand
AAAAAAAAAAAGGCGCTCATATGGTTAGTGCACAACCAGGACTTGAACTCAGACTCGACAACGCCAGAGCCGTCTCCCGTTGTATCTGTGGCCCGTGGGTGCCAAGCCTGTCTGTGGCTGGCCTGTGGCAGAGTTTTCACCAGACTGAGAAATATAGACAAGGGAGCAGAACATCATAAATGTTTTTCTTAAATGATTTACATTATCCTGAAAAGTACTTTTCCCAATCATTTGCTGTAGAAAGTCCTCTGCTTTTTTTTTTTTTTTAAATTACCTTGTAGGAGAAGGTTCTTGAGTTCTTCCTTGGCAAAATAAAAACTTGCTTATTGTATGTCAGTCTCCAAAGTAATTTTGGAAATGTTAAT
>NW_027686753.1:0-365 GCF_054177405.1 Leptonychotes weddellii | reverse complement strand
AGACGATGGACTCTGAAAAACAAACTGAGGGTTCTAGAGGGGAGGGGGGTGGGAGGATGGGTTACCCTGGTAATGGGTATTGAGGAGGGCACATTCTGCATGGAGCACTGGGTGTTATGCACAAACAATGAATCATGGAACACTACATCTAAAACTAATGATGTAATGTATGGGCATTAACATAAGAATAAAAAAAAAACAATCAGGAAAAAAAATAATGTTGCTATAAATACAGGGGTGCATGTGTCCCTTTGAAATAGTGTTTTCGTATTACTTGGGTAAATACTCAGTAGTGCAATTGCTGGATCATAGGGTACTTCTATTTCTAACTTTTTGAGGAAACTCCATACTGTTTTCCAGAGTAT
>NW_027686752.1:0-365 GCF_054177405.1 Leptonychotes weddellii | reverse complement strand
TATCAGGTACAGGTCCCTGGGTGAGTGGCAGAGTGATTCATTGAGTGAAAAACACAGGGAGGGACAAATTCAGAGGTGGGAATATGAGTTCCCCTGTATACATTTTGAGGTTTGGTTGACTATAGGCCATCCACGTGGTGGTATCGCACCCAAAGTAGTTTGAGAGATAAATTATGTATATATATATATATTTTTTTTTCTTTTTAAATTTCAGGAAAAGTACTTAGAATGGAAAGTAGAGATGGTTTAGGTAAGGGTGAGAAACTCCGATCAATAACTTTTAACCTGAGGTCTTCAGAAGTTCATCCCACTCAATAGCAAAGCTTCAAGAAGGCCAAGGAAGGAGGAAACAGGACCAATAAGGT
>NW_027686751.1:0-365 GCF_054177405.1 Leptonychotes weddellii | reverse complement strand
AACTGCTGCTTTAATTTATTTTCTTATATTTTGTCAATAGCTGTTGTTTTTTTCTTAAACAAGTGCTGTGCTTTATAAATGGATTTTGCTTGGGCAAAACAAACACAGTCATTTCATACTTTTCCTTCCTTCTAAAACTTACTTAAAATGTGGTGAGTGGCTAAGATTTACACACAGGGTTTGACCATAACTCCGGAGGAGAAACAGGTGACCCTTGAGAAAGCAGCCAGGCTCAGGTGGAGAGGGGACAGGCAGGGGTGGACACGGCCACAGATCACTTCCCAGCCACACAGTTAGGGCCCCAGGCCTGTTGAGGCTCCGTGTCCCCCACCTGAAGAGATATTTTAAGAAGAAAACAGATCACC
>NW_027686750.1:0-365 GCF_054177405.1 Leptonychotes weddellii | reverse complement strand
TTCCAGTCCAGTCAAGCTCTTTCAGATAGCTGTGGCTTTTCAGCCAATATCACGTTGAGGAAAAACTGCTAGTTGAGCCCAACTGACTCACACAATCATGACAGATAATAAGATCATTGTTTTAATAAAATACGGAGTGTTAGGATAGATTGTAACATAGCAGTGAAAGAGCAATACTTACTTACGTTGACTATAATCATAACCAGATTACATCATATTAACTGGAGCACCACCGTATCTGTTCGTAAGTAGCTTTGCAGATGCTGTTCCCTCTGTGAACTACTTTCTTCTTTGTGCAGGAAAAGCCTACTTATCAGTAGTGTGTTGAAGGCTAACCTGGCTTCCCCTGGAAAGAAGGGACTTCC
>NW_027686749.1:0-365 GCF_054177405.1 Leptonychotes weddellii | reverse complement strand
GCCTGGGTGGCTCAGACGTTAAAGCATCTGCCTTCGGCTCAGGTCATGATCCCGGGATCCTGGGATCGAGCCCCGCATCGGGCTCCCTGCTCGGCGGAGAGCCTGCTTCTCCCTCTCCCACTCTCCCTGCTTGTGTTCCCTCTCTTGCTGTCTCTGTCAAATAAATTTAAAAAAAAAAATCTTAAAAAAAAATGTAAATAAAATTCTGTTTAGGAAATATAATGCGCCAAATATAATCTTTCATGTGCATACCATTGATTCTAAGTTTCATTTAATCCCTGAAGTTCTTGAACTCATTCTCCAAATTTTTTTTAGTGTTGTGTATCATAATTGTGAAATACATTACTGACATGATACTTTTAAAA
>NW_027686748.1:0-7117 GCF_054177405.1 Leptonychotes weddellii | reverse complement strand
AATAAATCAAGCAGAGAAAGTCAATTAGCATATGGTCTCACTTATTTGTGGAACATAAGGAATAGCATGGAGGACATTAGGAGAAGGAACGGAAAAATGAAGTGGGGGAATCGGAGGGGGAGATGAACCATGAGAGACTATGGACTTTGAGAAACAAACAGGGTTTTAGAGGGGGGGGGTGGAAGGATGGGTTAGCCTGGAACAAACAATCCTATGGGTATTAAGTAGGGCACGTACTTAATACCGATGGGTATTAAGGAGGGCACGTACTGCATGCATGGAGCACTGAGTGTTATACGAAAACAACGAATCATAGATCACTACATCAAAAACTAATGATGTATTGTATGGTGACTAATATAACATAATAAAACAAAATTAAATTAAAAAAAAGAATTGGACGCTTAACTAACTGAGCCACCCAGGCATCCCAAAGATGAATAGTCTTTAAAGAAGAAAGAAAATCCAGTACTCAATGGTGTAATATTCACAATTCCATCATCCAATAAAAAAATTATTAAACATGCAAAGTAGTTAGAAAATGTGACCTATAACTGGGAGAAAAATCATTCCATAGAAATAGATCCATAAATTATGGAGGTGATAGAATTAGCAGGGAAGTAATGTAAAACAGCTATTATAAATATGGTTAGGGTTTACAGGTATACATGAACATAATGAGAAAGTAAATGGAATTATTAAAAAGAAACATATGAAAATTATAAAGCTGAAAAATACAAAGTCTGAAAAAAATCACTGTACGGAAGTAAGGGCAGATTAGGTACTATAGGAAAAAAAAGTGAACCTGAAGAGATAACAGAAAATTTAAAAATGAAGCACAGAGAGAATAAAGACTGAAATAGGATTAATAAAGAGTAGTTCATTAATGTTCAAACTGAAGGAATAATATAAGCAAATGGCACAGTAGTTTTGATTATGAGGTGTTTGGGAAATGGTACTATTTCAATGTGGTTACAACATAGAGAGAGGAGGGAAAGTGCTGGAAGATAAAGTTATAAAATTAGGTTTGGGTCAATCAAGAAGGACCTCATATACTATGCTAAAGATTTAGAACCTTATTCTATGGATGATGGAAAACAATCTAAGCTTTTGGAATGAGTGCTTGACAAGATTGGATTAGCGTTTTTGAAAGGCCAATTTGGATGGACAGTGATTTGCAGGCAGGAGATATCAAATTCAGGGATATAATTTGTGAGGCTTTGGAGATGTCAAGGTGAAATAGGACAAAAGCCCAAACTTGGGCAGTGGATTTTTAAAAAGGCAAATGCAAAAAATTTTCAAGTGGAACTGACATTATTTGGTGCAAGGATTTTGAGGAGTATAGGAAAAGGGAGAATGAGAATGTTGAAGAAGAGGAAAATCATATCCAGTTTTCTGGCTTGAGTAAAAGGGGGAATATTGAACTGATATCATTCTGAGATATAAATAGCAGTAACACTACCTTAGGGGATATAGTTTTGGACATACTGAGATTGAAGTTCCTGTGGAACATCCAGGCAGAGAAGTGCTGGAAATAAGTAAGATGAATGGAATTGGGAATCATTCACAAATAGATAGGGTCGAAGGCATAAAAGTAGATAGGGCAGAAGGAGAATATGTCTATTCATATGAGAAGAGAACCAAAGGTGGAACCATTTGGTAGTATCAACATGTAAGGATCAGATAGAGAAAGAGAAGCAATCAGAGATGTCAAAGAACTAGGAGACTAATATTGTGGAAAGCAGAAGAGAGACTTTCCCAGGGAGAGTGATAAACAGTGTTAAATATTGCTGAGAGGTCAAGTAGTTTATCCTACTTGAGGAAAAGAGGCAATTTGACCTGGTTTAATTCATTAGTGCTTCTAGTGAGAGCGGTTTCAGCAGACAAAAGCAGACACCATATTGCTGTAGATTGAGTAATAAGTCAGAGACAAAGACATAGAATCGTTAAGTTCAAACAGCTTTTCTCAAGATGCTTAGCTGCAAAGAAAATTAAGGGAATAAGGTGATAGCTTGAGGAAGAGGCATTCTTGAAGGAAGGCGATTTATTTAAGATAGTATTTGAGCATGTTTGTATGCAAAATGGGAAAAGCTGGTGCAAAAAAAAAGAAGGCTTAAAGACAGAAAAAGTAAGGGGGCTAATTGATGGAGTAATGACTCTGTGGAGGCAAATCATGAGTGGAATGATTTGTCTTGGAAAAGATAAGAGCAGTTCTTCCTATATGACAAGAGGAAAGGAAATAAGTACAGAATGGTTAGTTTAGGGCACCTCTAGGTGGCTTTTAATTTCTCTGTGAAGGAGGCAAGATCATCTGAGAAGTGCACTTAGGGGTTTTAAGAATAGTAGGATAAATTTGTCACAGACATTAGTGACAAATGAAAGAAAAAGTACTGATTAGAACAAAAGCAGAAGTGTCAGCAATTTTGAGAGTACATGTGAGATTAGAAAGCTTAACTTTGGGGGCGCCTGGGTGGCTCAGTCAGTTAAGCGCCTGCATTTGGCTCAGGTCATGATCTCAGGGTCCTGGGATGGAGCCCCACATCAGGCTGCCTGCTCAGTGGGGAGTCTGCTTCTCCCTCTCCCTTTGTCCTTCCCCCTGCTTCTGCTGTCTCTCTCTGTCTCTCTCTCTCAAATATAAATAAATAAAATCTTTAAAAAAAGAAAGCTTAACTTTGGAAATGGCAAATGCTATTTTCTGCAGTAGCACTTTGTAACCTAGGATTAAAAGTAAAGAAAATGGATTTTTATGTGCATCTAATGTTGGATATTTGCAGGGCAGGGCTGATGAAAAGATAAGTAGGTAAATAAATTAAGGGCAAAAGTGAGGGTGTAGAAAAAGGAATGACAATTTGCTCCAGCTTTGCATGGAACATGAAGCCAGCAAGGAGTGAGCAACTCTGAGAATAGAGAAGGTTCAAAGATTTAGAAGCCTCAAAGATATTGAAGAACAAGTTTAGTGGGAGTAGGGAAAATTGAGAGGAGGAAGATTAGGATGCTTTGATCAGAGGGTGAGATAAGTGAATTAAAGTTTCTGAAGATAGACAAATTTTTCAAGATGACAAGCTCTAGGATGTGGTTACAGACTTGCTAAAGTGAAGTAGTGGTGATATTTGCTGGAACTAAGTGAGCTCAAGAAATTGTAAGGCTACATTTCTGAAGTTACCCAGTGAATTAGAATAACTAATGCTAGCTGTAGTTCCAGATAAACCAGGAAATATCAGCAGATTTACAATACAAGGGTTTGTTTTGCACTCATGTAGAGTCAGGAGCAGGTTGTAGGGGTTGGTTCTCCTCCATCAAATGGCTTAAAATTCAAACTCCTTCATGCTGAAACCCTGCCAATTCAACACATAGTTTCCAAGGTTGTTAACAGCAGGGAGGTACTGCTGTTAACAACTGTTAACAGTAGTTAAGGCCTACTGGCTCTTAACTGTGTCAGCTCAGAAGTAACATATGTCATTTCAGCTCACAGTTCATTGGTCAATACAATTTACACGCCCCCAATAATTGCAAGGAAGTCTAAGAAATACAAGGGAGTCGGGAGTATTTGTGAATACTGTCTCAGCCACATTCAGGAGAGAGAGCAGGACTTGGAGTAGCATTGTAGGTTAAGTGTCAAAAGTCTGAATGAACGTGTATATTTGTACATTGGGGAAGGGAGGATAGGCAACTAAAAAGGTGAGGAGAAGGTGATAAATACAGAATGGTTTTTAAAGAGGAGAGCATTTTGAGTGAGGTTTTAAAAGATATAATTTAGAAAGCTCTGTAGGGAACTTAAGAAAATGCTGTACCATGTCCAGGTTCATGCTCTGGGTAGGGACATAGTGTGTGATATGGCTTAAAAAATGAACTGGGACCAGATTGTGGTGGGAATTGAAATCAGATTAAGGCTTTCGGCCTTTACCATGGAGGCAAAATGATAAAATGGTGTGATAATAGGTGCCATGTAGGAAAATGATTTGGCAATGGCAATCAGGATACATTGGAGAATGTAGATATTGGAGGCAAGAAAAGCAGTTGGCTAATGGGGGCCTGACCAATTGTGCTGATGGTGGGAATCCAATGTCATATGCAGGAGACATTAAGGGAGAAAAATCAGCAAGCTATTATAATAAACAGTTGCTGCATATTTTATCTGCCTCCAGCATGCATCCAAAAAAAAAAGCCAGATAGACCTTGGAAGGGTATGGGAAACAAAAGAAAGATGGATGAGATATTTATCAAAAGTCTAACACAGGTAGACTAACAGGCAGAAAGATTACAGGTGAAGGAAAGAAGTGGAGAAAAATCCTGGGGAAAGATTAAAAAAAAACAAAAAACAATGGGTCAGGTGCACCTGACCTGTAAGTCGGGAGGCATAAGGCAATGGTGATTATCAGCAACTGAAGGCCACATGCTGGGCCTTCCAGCATCTAAGCCAGAGGTCGGCAACCTTTCAGAAATGGTTTGCCAAGTCAGCATTTATTCACTCTTCATTTCAGACTTTGCATGCCAATAATAAATTTCTCCACTTAAAAACTCTCTTTCAGTATAAGTAAACTGTTGTTGCATGTGACGTTCTCTTTAAAAGTTTAAAGACTAAGAAGCTGCGCTTAAAATGAAATTATAAAGCAGATTTGGTGAGGTTCCTTTTATATTCTCTTTTGTTTTGCTCTGTTCCCCAGCTTCCTGTGCAAATTTGTATACTCAAAGCTATGTTCAAACCTTTCTCAAACTTGTGTCCCAGCCTCAGCCCCACTAGCTCCAGAATTGTTATTATCACAAACTGCTGATAGTGGGCCATGAGTTGAGGCCACAAGGGACCAGAGCTCACCCTCTGCTGGGTCTGAAGCTACTTGAGGTCAGAAGCATAAATGGTAGAGGAAGTGCCAGATGCTGTAGGAGCACAAAGCAGGGAGACCCGAACTGCTCTGTGATACAAGAAAGATCCTCCTTGAGAACTGAAGAGTGAGTAGGATATAGTATGGAGGCCCAGAGCTGAAAGAGCATGTGATGTGTTTAAGAAACTGAACAATACCCAGGGCAATTGGAGTATAGAGAACTAATTGATAATGGTGTGAGATAATACTGGAGAGGTGGGCAAGGTTCAGAACTTGGGAGGGAAAGAATGGTATGGAATGCAAGCACAACACTTTATATATTATTTTATCTAATAATAAAGCAGATACTGTTCTAAATGTTTTACAGTTATTAGCTCATTTAGTTCTGACTCCCACCTTTGAGGTAAGTCCTGTCATTATCCCCATATTAGAGATGAGGAAACTGAGGTGTGGAGAGATTAAGTAACCTACCCAAGTTCACACAGCAACAGAATTGGGACTCAAACTCAAGATGTCTGGCTCCAAAGTTTGTATTCCTAAACACTGCACAATACTGCCTTATGCCAATATAATATGCCTTCTTGGACAAGTAAACAAGATTTTGTTTAGAATTAGAATTATTAGTTGTACTAATTCAGATACAAGACAATTTTTTAGTATAGGGCCATTGGAATCCGGGACACTCTATGGATGGCCAGAGGCCCAGGAAAATCCACCAAAAGGAAAAAAAGGCATGTGTTTGTGTGAATGTGTGCACACACACACAAATTAGTTTTGTTAAAAGAGATATTTGATTACTTCTGATTGTGGGAAGATGGAGTAGATTTACTTTCTCCTATTCCTTCCAATAAAGTACAAGTAAAATCCCTGGACATCATGTATAAAACAAACAAGAGAAGACTGAAAGTTAGAGAGAAGAAAGCAGACTGGCTAGGAAACTTAGGACCCAAAGAATGACATGGTGGTGAGTTTCTTGAGTTTCTGGGTTTTCCTTTTGCCTCATATATCATAGACATGGGAATAAAGACATCTCCAACTGGGAAATGCCTACAGGTAGAAACCAAAAAAAAAAAAAAAAATCCCAACAAAAGCGTGGTCTCTCTAGCCAAATGGCCAGGAAAGGGACAGCTTTGCAAGACAGAAAGCATTTTAGGTAATAACTGATTTATTCCAGCTAAACACTACAGAAAAAATGGTGGCCCTACCTCTATCCATGCCAGTAAAGGACAAGTAGCAAATCTACAATTCTCAGGGGTCTATAACCAGGCAGCATAACACCCTCACCAGATTTGAGTCAGAGAAGGCCAAATAGGGAACTAGAACTTTTATCACTGCCAGCTGATAACAAGGTCAAACCCTCATCCCCCCACAGTGTCAGGGGAGACTACATGGGGAAACTGAACTTTCACCCACACCCAGCAGTAATGAGGCACTTCTACCCTCCCTGCTTGTGGTGGTATCAAAGGGGAACTAGTGGAGAGTAAGAGCTTTCACCATTAACCAGCAGTCATAAGACCACTCCACCCTTTTGTGTCATTAGATGCCATGTGGAAAGCATAATAAGGCACTGTTATTCCTCCTAGCCAAGGAGATATCAGTAGTAGGAAACCAAAAATTCCACCCCCCCCCAACAATAATGAGAATCCCACCTCACCTGAGTGTCAAAGGAGGCTAAGTAAGTGGGAAATTGGACTTCTACCTCCACCCGGCAGTAACAAGGTGTGTTCCCTTTCTCTGCCAGAGGAGTGTGAGAAGCTAGCAAAGTAGAAGATTTAAACAAGATCCAGACTGTCATATACTAATACCCCAAATATCCAGGTTTCAGTTTAAAAAATCACCGATCATACCAAGAACCAAGATCCCAAACTGAACAAAATGGTGTCATAGGTGTTTACATATGCTCAAGTTCATCATAATGTCCACATTAAATATATACAGCCCTTTGTATATCAATTACACCTCAGTAAGTCTGTTTAAAGGAAGATAGTCAATAGGTACCAAGATGACAGAAATATTAGAATTACCTGATAGATATTTTATTTATTTATTTATTTTTAAATTTTATTTTATTATGTTATCTTAGCCACCATTCATTACATCATTAGTTTTTGATGTAGTGATCTATGATTCATTGTTTGCGTATAACACCCACTGCTCCATTCAGTACGTGCCCTCCTTAATACGCATCACCAGGCTAACCCATCCCACCCCCCTCCCCTCTAAAACCCTTAGTTTGTTTCTCAGAGTCCATAGTCTCTCATGGTTTGTCTCTCCCTCCGATTTCCCCCCTTTATTTT
>NW_027686747.1:0-365 GCF_054177405.1 Leptonychotes weddellii | reverse complement strand
ATGGGTTGCTGTTTTAGCAGTCATTTTTAAAACAAAAATAAATCTAGGAAAAAAGGGGAATTATTTTTTATTTATTTCAGTAAATGGCTTACACAGGACTGAGCAGATCAACCAGAGAGAATTATCCATCCAGAATAGAGGGACTGGGGATAATATATCTTTGGTAAAAAGACAGCAATTACTCAGGAAAAAAGGTGGTTAGTCTTATTGTACCCGGGATGTGGCCTTGGGTATGTTCTTTTAAAAACACTATGTTCTGTTGTCCTTCCCCCTGTCCTTTGTTGATATTCTCTTAGGAATATTATAATCTCAACAACGACAATGTTGCAAAACAACTCATTTGTATCACAGCCCTTGTGACCCAT
>NW_027686746.1:0-365 GCF_054177405.1 Leptonychotes weddellii | reverse complement strand
TGGGAGGGTGGGGCTGAAAATTCTAACCATCGAATCACGTGGTTGGTTTTTCTAGCCCCCTGTTCCTCCATGAGTCATTATTAGCAGACAATGAGATGCTCCTATCACCCAGAAAACTCCAACAGTTTTAAGAGCTTTGTTCCAGATGGTGGAGGGGGAACAAAGTCTAAATATATTTTTTATTGTATTACAAATAGTTTTGGTATTGTAGTGAGTATATATGTTTATCTGCTTTCCCTGTGGACTGCGTACTCTTTGAGGGCAATTTCTTATATCTGTTTTTCTTCCCCACCCCCCTACCCCCAGTACACAAAGCAGACACTCAAAAATTTTTAATAAAGGAGCAACCGCCTGAATGAAGCAAG
>NW_027686745.1:0-365 GCF_054177405.1 Leptonychotes weddellii | reverse complement strand
TTCCTTTCTCATTATCTTTTATGTACCTACAATAGGTTTTTGCTTTGTTGTTACCATGAAATTCACATATAACAGTATGTATGTATATACACCCCCCACCCACACTAGCCTATTTTAAGTTGATATCAGCTTAAATTTGAACACAATCTAAAACCTCTACATTTTTACCCCTCTGCCATGCTTTATTTTTTTTGATGTCATATTTTCCACCTTTTTATTTTGTTTATCTCTTAACTAATTTTTGTAGTTATGGTTAATTTTACAACTTTTGCCTTTTAACCTTCATATTAGCTTTATAAATGGTTAGTCCACTACCTTTACTATATATTCAACTTGAAAGACTGTACTTTCAGGGATCATTTCTA
>NW_027686744.1:0-365 GCF_054177405.1 Leptonychotes weddellii | reverse complement strand
AAAGGACTTTTTATATTCATAGAGTGTCCTGTGGTTATTGGCCTGCTTGTGCTCTTGTTTACCATAGAGCCTGTAGATGATGAGAAAAATGAGTTCACTTGCCTAGTTCAGAGATAGGAGGAAGAAGGGGACCCCCTCTTCTGTTTCCATGTTCATTACCCTGTGCATTGTAGCTGATTTCATCGCTTACATTATCACTGTTCACAAGACTCCCAGATCTCCAACTTCTCTGGATCTCTACACATGTGTGAACCTGGATTTCAAGTCCATGATGGAATCTACATTGTATTTAGCATCTCTAGTGATTTTAATGCTGGCATATAGCCAGCCAACTGCTTTTCGCCTGTAAGAACAATGAGGATTTC
>NW_027686743.1:0-365 GCF_054177405.1 Leptonychotes weddellii | reverse complement strand
TGAATAGGCAGAGCACAGGGGATTCCTACAGCAGTAAAGCTGTACTATATGATACTGTGATGAATACATGGGTGCATGTCATTATACATTTGTCAAAAGCCACAGAATGTGCTACATAGAGTAAACCCTAATATATCCTGTGGATTTTAGTTCATGAATGGTATTAATACTAGGTCATCAGTTATAACAGATGTACCACACTAATGTAAGATATTAATAGTAGGGGGAGCTGGGGAGCCCTGAGAGTATATGGGAACTCTCTGCACTTTGTGCTTAATTTTTCAGTAAACCTAAAACTGCTCTCAGAAAAATAAAGTCTATTAAGAGAAAAACAAAAATTAAGCCAGAAAACATTCTGAGCTTCA
>NW_027686742.1:0-365 GCF_054177405.1 Leptonychotes weddellii | reverse complement strand
TTCCAGTCCAGTCAAGCTCTTTCAGATAGCTGTGGCTTTTCAGCCAATATCACGTTGAGGAAAAACTGCTAGTTGAGCCCAACTGACTCACACAATCATGACAGATAATAAGATCATTGTTTTAATAAAATACGGAGTGTTAGGATAGATTGTAACATAGCAGTGAAAGAGCAATACTTACTTACGTTGACTATAATCACAACCAGATTACATCATATTAACTGGAGCACCACCGTATCTGTTCGTAAGTAGCTTTGCAGATGCTGTTCCCTCTGTGAACTACTTTCTTCTTTGTGCAGGAAAAGCCTACTTATCAGTAGTGTGTTGAAGGCTAACCTGGCTTCCCCTGGAAAGAAGGGACTTCC
>NW_027686741.1:0-365 GCF_054177405.1 Leptonychotes weddellii | reverse complement strand
GCTCAGGTCATGATCCTGGAGTCCCGGGATCGAGTCCCGCATCGGGCTCCCTGCTCGGCAGGGAGTCTGCTTCTCCCTCTGACCCTCCTCCCTCTCATGCTCTCTGTATCTCATTCTCTCTGTCTCAAATAAATAAATAAAATCTTTAAAAAAAAAAAAAAGAAACCCAGATATTTCATAGATAAGAGAAAAGCAGGAACATGGGAATGAGTAAAACACTTGATGGGGAATAATGATAACAGGTTTACAACTCCATATAAATATGAACTTCTGCATGACAGAAAGCATTGGGAGGTAATCTGCAGGGAAATTGCTGGAGCCACACTCCTCTTTCAGTGACTATCTGCACCTTTTGCAGACCCTTG
>NW_027686740.1:0-366 GCF_054177405.1 Leptonychotes weddellii | reverse complement strand
TGACTGGATAAAGAAGATGTGGTATATATATACAATGGAATATTATGCAGCCATCAAAAGGAATGAGATCTTGCCATTTGCAACGACGTGGATGGAACTGGAGGGTATTATGTTGAGTGAAATAAGTCAAACAGAGAAAGACATGTATCATATGATCTCACTGATATGAGGAATTCTTAATTGCAGGAAACAAACTGAGTGTTGTTGGAGTGGGGGGTGGGGTGGGAGGGATGGGGTGACTGGGTGATAGACACTGGGGAGGGTATGTGCTCTGGTAAGCGCTGTGAATTGTGCAAGACTGTTGAATCTCAGATCTGTACCTCTGAAACAAATAATGCAATATATGTTAAGAAAAAAAAAAGAAGA
>NW_027686739.1:0-366 GCF_054177405.1 Leptonychotes weddellii | reverse complement strand
ACATTTTTATAGAACGTTGTAAAAAAATGAGTTAAAATTGGCATAGCTCCAGCCTTCTGGGAGATTTATTTTACCATATTTACCATATTATAATTCCTTCAAGTGTTTGTCGTTCACTGCCTACTGTGTCATGGGAACACTATTCACTTGTGTGTTGGCGTTACATCTTTTTTTTTTTTTAAAGATTTTATTTATTTATTTTGAGAGAGAGAGAATGAGAGAGAGAAAGCACATGAGAGGGGGGAGGGTCAGAGGGAGAAGCAGACTCCCCGCCGAGCAGGGAGCCCGATGCGGGACTCGATCCCGGGACTCCAGGATCATGACCTGAGCCGAAGGCAGTGGCTTAACCAACTGAGCCACCCAGGC
>NW_027686738.1:0-366 GCF_054177405.1 Leptonychotes weddellii | reverse complement strand
TAAAGAACACTTCAGAGTAATAATAGGTAATATATCTTAACAATGTGTAGTATATGATAATATTAATAATGGAAGGGTTAACAATTTGTTATTAACATTATAACATACCAGTGGGATCAAACCACTTGAGATCATTGGATAACAGTGGTTGTCTGCCGGAGTCCAGCTCCAGCCGGGGTGGGTCTCTCGTAGGAAAGGACGGCGTCGGCGAATGAGGAGACACAGACACAGGATCAGGTTGCAAGCATCTCCTCCTGACAGCCTCGGAGGAACTTTATTTATATGTTAGGATATTTTTGTTTTTCCAAATCTTAGATCATTTTCTGGATTACAGCCATAGCCTTCTTTCATTTTTCCTTTGTAATG
>NW_027686737.1:0-7117 GCF_054177405.1 Leptonychotes weddellii | reverse complement strand
AACTAATAACTTAAAACTGCCACACACACACAAAAAAAACAAATGGTCCACAAAACATTCTCCTTTCCTTCTGAAGGTTTTACGATGCATTGTTATCATTAACCAGTCTTTTACTATTAAACTTAAATGGCCAATTGACACAAACAGTTCTGAGACCGTTCTT
This sequence comes from Leptonychotes weddellii, assembly GCF_054177405.1. Classification (NCBI taxonomy): domain Eukaryota; kingdom Metazoa; phylum Chordata; class Mammalia; order Carnivora; family Phocidae; genus Leptonychotes; species Leptonychotes weddellii. Next base: position 6,954 of record NW_027686737.1, on the reverse strand, counting down.
CCACCACTGATTAAGACTGAGGTGGCAGGTATTGGGGATAATATTCATTTAGCCTTCTGAGCTTTCTGGGCAGGCTCGGTGACCTTGCCAGCTCCAGCTGCTTTCTTGTCCACTGCTTCGATGACGCCCACAGCAACCGTCTGACTCATGTCACGAACAGCAAAAGAGCCCAGAGGAGGATAGTCAGAGAAGGTCTCAACACACATAGGCTTGCCAGGAACCATATCAACAATGGCAGCATCACCAGATTTCAAGAACTTGGGACCATCTTCCAGCTTTTTTCCAGAACAACGATCTATCTTCTCCTTCAGCTCAGCAAACTTGCAAGCAATGTGAGCTGTGTGACAATCCAGCACAAGTGCATATCCAGCACTGATTTGGCCTGGATGGTTCAGGATAATCACCTGAGCCGTGAAGCCAGCTGCTTCCACTGGAGGGTCATTTTTGTTGTCACCAGTACATTACCACGACGAACATCTTTGACAGATACGTTTTTTTTTTTTAAAGATTTTATTTCTTAATTTGAGACAGAGAGAATGAGAGAGACAGAGAGCACATGAGAGGGGGGAGGGTCAGAGGGAGAAGCAGACTCCCTGCCGAGCAGGGAGCCCGATGCGGGACTCGATCCCGGGACTCCAGGATCATGACCTGAGCCGAAGGCAGTCGCTTAACCAACTGAGCCACCCAGGCGCCCGACAGATACGTTCTTGACATTGAAGCCCACATTGTCCCCAGGAAGAGCCTCACTCAAAGCTTCATGGTGCATTTCAACAGACTTTACTTCAGTCGTAACACTGACTGGAGCAAAGGTGACCACCATGCCAGGTTTAAGAACACCAGTCTCGACTCGGCCCAAGGGACAGTACCAATACCACTAATTTTGTAGACGTCCTGGAGAGGCAAACGCAAGGGCTTGTCAGTTGGACGAGCTGGTGGCAGAATGCAATCCAGAGCTTCAAGCAGTGTGGTTCCACTGGCATTCCCATCTTTACGGGTGACTTTCCATCCCTCGAACCAAGGCATGTTAGCACTCGGCTCCAGCATGTTGTCACCATTCCAACCAGAAATTGGCACAAATGCTACTGTGTCGGGGTTGTAGCCAATTTTCTTAATGTAGGTGCTGACTCCCTTAACGATTTCCTCATATCTCTTCTGGCTGTAGGGTGGCTCAGTGGAATCCATCTTGTTAACACCAACAATTAGTTGTTTTACACCCAGTGTGTAAGCCAGAAGGGCATGCTCACAGGTCTGCCCATTCTTGGAGATACTGGCTTCAAATTCACCGACACCAGCAGCAACAATCAGGACAGCACAGTCAGCCTGAGATGTGCCTGTAATCATGTTTTTGATAAAGTCTCTGTGTCCCGGGGCATCAATGATGGTCATATAATACTTGCTGGTCTCCTATTTCCACAGGGAGCTATCAATGGTGATACCACGTTCACGTTCAGCTTTCAGTTTATCCAAGACCCAGGCATACTTGAAGGAGCCCTTTCCCACCTCAGCAGCTTCCTTCTCAAATTTTTTGATAGTTCTTTTGTAGATCCCACCACATTTGTAGAGCAGATGACCAGTAGTGGTAGACTTGCCCGAATCTACGTGTCCAATGACAACGATGCTGATGTGAGTCTTTTCCTTTCCCATTCTGGTTTAAGTTGAGGGGTGGTTTTCACGACACCTGTGTTCTGGCAGCAAACCCGTTGCGAAAAAGCAGTAAAGACCATTTAACCAAATACATATTAAGGAAAGACTAGGTGTACAGCATTTTATCCAGTGCAAAGAGGTTGGTGGAGTCTCTGGCTACTTAGACACTTAAAATCTAGTTGAGATTAAAAGGGATGTTCAGGGAAGTAGTCAATGCTGGCTCAGATATTCAGGAAGAGATCAGCACAGGGGCTGGGCCTTAGATGATAAACACGAAGCTTTCTTTGGCTCTTGTTTAAACTAAATCTAATTCATCCCCAGTAGTACTGAAATTAATTCCATCTAGCTGCCCCTTGATTATTCAGAATAATCATCAGAAAGTGCAATCTCTCCCTCTTTTCTAGATAATACATTTATCCATGCTATGGGAAGACTAAAATTATCTTTAAAAAAAATCACATAAAATTTTGTTAGTGACCTTGAATGTCAACATCTAAATCTAACAAAAATATAGCTTTTAAAATAACATTATGTGTAAACCATATGTGCTACGGAGTCCATAAGAAAGGAATTATTATTGTTGGCTGAAATGAAACAATATGGTTGTAAACAGAGACTAAATGGGATTGCCACAGTATCATTCAAACTGCATCGTTTGTGTAAAAGGCCTCAAGGTTCAATCAACAAAATTAATAATTAAAATACATAAAACCGTGGCAGATAATCATCACCATAGAACAATGTTAAAATAACCTGTAAGTGTTGACTTATCAGAAAGAGCCCCTTATTAAAGACAGATTATTTACTTATTTATTTTTACTATTCCTAGAAGGTCCATAAATTGGAGAACAACAGTAAAAGACAGAGAATGTCTTACATAGGGTATATCTTGGAAATCATCCTGGCTCTAGTTCTTTTCAGTAAGAATTTAGAAATTGCAGAAACATACCGTTTGAATTCATGTGTGGCCAAGGCAATGCTTTCCAAGGGATAAGGAAGCAATAACGGGACAGGAAGTAGCCTGAAGCTAACGTTATGACATCCTTGAAACTCCAACGATCAAGGTAGAGTGTTTCTGTGGTCACAGTATCACTAAAGAATGAGGACACCCAGACATCAAAGCAAGTAGGAGAGTCAAGGCTTTCCTGGTAAGTTAATATAGGCATACCAGGAAGCAAGAAGAAAGGGAAACCAAAGTGCATGTAACATTAGCCAAAAAGAGGAACCACCCCCACCTTTAAAGACAGAAAGAATGGGACATTTCCTGGAAAATGAGGAAAAATAGTTCATAATCTCTTTTTCAATCATCTTGAGTGAAATCATTTTTGTTAGTGAATATTATATTCAAATAAACTGATAAAAATGACTATGTCTTGGGCGCCTGGGTGGCTCAGTCGTTAAGCAACTGCCTTCAGCTCAGGTCATGATCTCAGGGTCCTGGGATCGAGTCCCACGTCAGGCTCCCTGCTAGGCAGGAAGCCTGCTTCTCCCTCTCCCACTCCCCTGCTTGTGTTCCTGCTCTCCCCATCTCTATCTCTGTCAAGTAAATAAATAAAATCTTAAAAAAAAAAAAAAAAAAAAAGACTGTCTTAAATTTTTGATTTCCTAAATAAATACTTTCAAAGGGAATTTTTAAATGGTTTTAAAAACTGACGGTAGAATTAAAAGTGTAACTGTGACGAAATTCATATCCAAGAGAATTTATCAACATACATTTTTTCTTCCCTATTTGGGTAGAGAAACATCACATCTGTGATAAAATTTAAAACCATCAAAGGGGAAAGAAAGCACAGTTCATCTTGGGCACCTGGGTGGCTCAGTTGGTTGGGCGACTGCCTTCGGCTCAGGTCATGATCCTGGAGTCCCGGGATCGAGTCCCACATCGGGCTCCCTGCTCAGCAGGGGGTCTGCTTCTCCCTCTGCCCTCTTCCCTCTCGTACTCTCTGTCTCTCAAATAAATAAATAAAATCTTTAAAAAAAAAAAAAAAAAGAAAGCACAGTTCATCTTTAAATATGTTTAAAAGTATTATCATTCGGGGCGCCTGGGTGGCTCAGTCCTTAAGCATCTGCCTTCAGCTCAGGTCATGATCTTGGGGTCCTGGGATCGAGCCCTGCATCGGATTCCCTGCTCCACAGGAGGCCTGCTTCTCCCTCTCTTACTCCCCCTGCTTGTGTTCCCTTCTCTCGCTGTGTCTCTCTCTGTCAAATAAATAATATCTTAAAAAAAAAAAAAAGTATTATCATTAGATCTAAATTACCATAGTTATACAAATAAAAATGTCTTTAATGCATAGTTCCAGTGAAATGTCAGTTTTTATCATTCTGATTTTACCTTTATATATCCATTAACTAAACAATATCACTTAGCCACTACCTAAGCTAATGACAATGATGTATTGTTTCATAAATATTTACTCATTCTGACAAATGCTTTGATTCCCACTGCACTGAATAAATCTAATAGGATAAAATACAATTTATTTGCAGAGTTTTTAATATTACTATGCAGCATATCTGAAATGAATTTTCATCATGCAGTTTATTTTGAAAGGCTATGGGAAATAAGTGTTTATTTATAAAGAGAATTTCTCACTAAAAAATTGCCCAAGGAAGGAGAAGAAGACAGTTGGAGAGAGAGAAAGCTAGGATTTTTTGCATGGTGATGACAAAGGTGATCTGCCAGAGGCAGGGCTAGGACTTAAGTGTGTAAGGAATGATATTTACTTTTTTGAGGTCTATGTGAAAATTCAGAGAATGAGGATGACATATAGGAATCTATCGGAACAGTTGAGGAAGTGTTAGACAGTGAGTCTGAACCAATGCAAAGGAAAAAGAGAAAAGCTGAAATAAAAGGCCTTTAGGTATGAAGATGTGGAGAAAAATTAAAGGACGTAGTAGCTTAAACAGGATTAATTTAGCTCAAGACTGATGGACAATATTATAGACATCAATCATCTCTCTTTGGGATATTTTTCCAGTGGTTGGATAAAAAGATAGCCAGAGTTCTTTTGAGATTTTAGCAGGAAAATCATCTTTCCCTTTCTCAAACTTCAGGACCTTGACTAATTCATGGTATCCTCAGGTCTAGGTGTGATTATCAGAGTGTTACTCTACTTACCCCACTAAGCTATTGGGATCAAAGGCCTGAGAAAGCCCCAATCAGTTCAAGAGTGATCACAAAGCCTGATACCTCATTTACAACCATAACCTTCCAAAACAAAGGGTCTGAAACCTGAGATGCAGTGGGCTCAGTATAGGCCTTGGTATATGCAAAGGCCCACTAAGGCTTGGCTTCTCGCCTGATTTCTACGAAGTTTGCCCAAGTCTTACAGACTGGGAGTCGGCCTCAACCTGTAAGGGTGCTCCATTGTCTCCTGCTGGCCTCTCCTGAACCACTAACTTCTGGACTAAATCTGGCTTCACTACAGCTCAACTTCCAGAGATCCAAACCACAGTATCTAAGGGTTCTAAAATCCAGTGTTTCTGGATACATTTGGACTGTTTTCCTTGCCACAAGTTTTCTTCATTGTAAAATAGTAAATACCAACATTTGCTCATTCCAATTCCACTAAGATATGATAAGTAACAATAATGCCAAGCCTAGAGCTCTTATGCACAACCAAACTCAAGCTGTGGTTAAAATGTCATCTTTTAAGTTTTCCCTGACTACCCTATTCAAAACTACATTCCCTATCTTCTCTGAAAAACTTTCTCCCTAGCATCTATCACTAAAAATACGGAATATATTTATTTCTTTATTGCATCTCTCCCACCAGAATATAAACTCCAGAGGGTTGATATTTTTGTCTATTTTGTTCATTGCTATACCTCCAGTATCTAGAAGAGTGTATGGGACATAATACTCAATAAATATTTGTTAAATGGCTGAATAAAATACACTCTTAACATAGCCACCCAGAAAAAGACAGGTTAGCCTGGACATACCTGAGACAGTCCAAAAGAAAATGACAAGTTTATTCTGAGGATCCTAGGTCAAAAAGCAATCTACTTCTTAGGGTCCCTCATCAATATCATCCCCAACACCCAAATTTTTTAACCTGAGTATCTATGCCTCATCCTTTGCTGAACCTATATTCTTACTTAAAAGCCTTTCTTCACTAGGATTTTTGCCAGTCCAAAACATTAACCATCTAGACCTCCTCGTGAGTAAACATCCCTTGATATTTTACCTGATTAGGGTTCCTACATTTCTGACTGAGCTGAATACAACCATAACCACACCTTTAAGGCACAATCATTCTCAGAGTCCCCACAGCCATGGAAACTTAAAATCTCTTACTATAAAGAGAAATGTAGGTTGACAGGTGCAAAATAGCTATTTGGTTATTTTTTTTCAATGAAATGAAATCCTACTTTATACAGAAGTAAACTAACTGGAAAGATGATGCCAAGTATTTTTTTTTTTAAAGTAAAACAAACAAAAAAAATCAAGATTTATAGGAATATGATGAATGATAGAGACATAAAGGGTTAAGAAAGCCAAGAATATACCTTCTCCACATACCAGGCCCTTCAGAGTTCCTAACTAATAAATCTTCCAAACAGGAAAAAAAAAAATCCCTCAGTATCAGAAGTCTGACCCATTTTAGAACTTATTCATACCCAATTTATTTGGAGACAATTTACCACCAATACATGGTAATTAAGACATACTCTGTGAAACGTTAAACTGGTACCGTCTTATTGTCCTTCTCTCCTAAAAGCAATGCATACATGAACAACAAAATTTTAACCTGATTTTTAAAATGCCGGATAATGTCATTTTAATACAACCCAATGCATAAGGTATCACTGATAAGACAACAGTTATAAATGATTAAAGTTTAAGTCTTCTACTTTTTACCTCATTTTCATAATTTAAGAATTGAAAAGCATTTGGAGTAGAATATCAAAAGCAATTACTTACTAAAGTTAATTTTTTCCAGAATAGTGTTGGGGGGAGGGATAATAACATCTGTTTTATTCTAACAATAGGCTTAACACACTACATAATTTAATTGAAAATTTGACTAGCTAGCCTCTTGACAATTCATGAAATCAAGTCCAACCTGCTCGAGTCAATGTTGAAATATTAATTCTTATACTGTGTTATCTAAAATTTGTATTCCAAATGCAATGGAAGGCATGGAGATAAGACATATACCCTTGGGCAGAAGACATGAACAGACATTTTTCCAAAGAAGACATCCAAATGGCCAACAGACACATGAAAAAGTGCTCAATATTGCTCGGCATCAGGGAAATCCAAATCAAAACCTCAATGAGATACCACCTCACACCAGTCAGAAT
>NW_027686736.1:0-366 GCF_054177405.1 Leptonychotes weddellii | reverse complement strand
GAACAAAGCCCTCACTACCCCCAATGACTTTCCCCCACAAATGCGAAGCACCTGCAGAAACCATTCCCTCAGAGCATAAATAGGACCAGAAAGAACCAGAGCAGCTTAGTTACAATAAGCTCTGCTTCCACTATTCCCCTCACTCCTCTTTCAAGAGACTAGACCTTGAGGGGCGCCTGGGTGGCTCAGTTGGTTAAGCAACTGCCTTCGGCTCAGGTCATGATCCTGGAGTCCCGGGATCGAGTCCCGCATCGGGCTCCCTGCTCGGCAGGGAGTCTGCTTCTCCCTCTGACCCTCCTCCCTCTCATGCTCTCTGTCTCTCATTCTCTCTGTCTCAAATAAATAAATAAAATCTTTAAAAAAAAA
>NW_027686735.1:0-366 GCF_054177405.1 Leptonychotes weddellii | reverse complement strand
GCCCGGCAGAGAACGGCCCCACCTGTGCCCACATGGCCGACCCCAGCTGGGGGATGCTCTCCCTCCTGCCTCCTCCCACCTGGGCCTGAAACCTCAGCACACGAAGGCCCTTCTCAGTCCCTTCTGCCTCTGCTGGGCTGGCGGCAGCCCCATCACCAGCCCTGCCTTGCAGTGTTCGAGGAATTGGCACCCTGTTCAAGTCCGTGTCTGGATCAGCCCCTGGCTGGAGGAATTAACTCATGTACACACAGAAAATCTCTGCAGACTTGTCTTCTAATATTTATTCTGGAAACTGGAACATGTAGATAAGGCAAGCGCCTGACTCTGGAACTGCAGGATAAATCTGCATTCTCCATGCCACAAAGA
>NW_027686734.1:0-366 GCF_054177405.1 Leptonychotes weddellii | reverse complement strand
GATATTTCATTCAAGTAACTTCTGGTGTAATTGACCTCTTTAGCTCTGGAGAGGGAATAGCATGGAGTTGGAAGACATGGGCTTTCCTTCTGACTCTGCTGCTCTGCAACAGAGGACACGGTGTTTGCCTTCAGCTTTCTCAGAATTAGAGCTCTCCTTGGTAAAATGCCAGCACCAAGGCAGAGAGGGGGCTGGCTGATCCCTTCCATTTCCAACATTCTATGATTCTAAGTGTCAATCTTGAGGTAACTTTCTAGGAATGGTTTTATAGAGACAAATGAGTAATCAGTTTCTTAAAAAGTGCTCCTCGGTAATTTAACAATTTATTGTACCAATTAAACATGTAGATATGTTGGTAAAGGGAAC
>NW_027686733.1:0-366 GCF_054177405.1 Leptonychotes weddellii | reverse complement strand
GAGGGGCGGGGGGTTCCCCTCCCCTGCATTTCCCCAGCAGTGCCCCCAGATTCCTCCCTGAGCTCCCGTTTGCTGGGTCCCCCTGATTTGAGGGTGCATTTGATTGCGTTTCCCAAACACGCGTGTATCTGAAGCCAAGTGGCCAAGTCCTGGGTCTGTCGCTGGTAGGAGGACACGGGCCACACTGAAGTGGCTCACCTTTGTATCCTGAAATCCTGCCCCAGAGTCTGGCACTGAGGGGGTGACTCAGGGGACAGCAGGGCAGGCATCGCTGTGTCGGGGGCACCGTGAACACTGAGAACGTTCGCTGCGGTGGACGGCGGGCCTGCTCCGAAGCATGGACCTAAGGAGCCCTTGTCTGTGCGG
>NW_027686732.1:0-366 GCF_054177405.1 Leptonychotes weddellii | reverse complement strand
GTGCAGAAGGCACGTCGAAAGCCGAGACAGGCCAAAAGCCAGGAGTGTTGTACCAAACAGTCAGCCCAGTTGTGAAGGCAAAGGAAAAGTTCTTGAAGGAAACTGAAGGTGCTACTCCAGTGAACACAGGAATGATAAGAAAGAAAAGAAGCCTTATTGCTGATATGGGGAAAGTGGTCTGAATGCAAGATCAAACCAGCCACGACGTTCCCTTAAGCCAAAGCCCTTCAATTCTTCAGGGCTGAGAGAGGGGAGGAAGCCGGAGAAGAAAAGTTGGAAGCTAGGAGAGGTTGGTTCTCAAGCCATCTCCATAACAAAGAAATGCAAGGAAAGGCATCAAGTGCTGATGGAGAAGCTGGAGCGAAT
>NW_027686731.1:0-366 GCF_054177405.1 Leptonychotes weddellii | reverse complement strand
GGGACGGCGTGGGGCGGGGCCGTGAGCGCTTCCGGCCTGTGCTCGGGGCGGGGAGGCCTCCTCCCCAGCTGCACGGGCGCTGCGCGCGCACGGTCCCCGCCCCACGGCCGGCCGCGCTGAGCGCCACAGCGGGCACCAGCGCCGGTGTGGGTGAGCGCGGCCTGCGAGGGCGCGGAGGCCCGCGGCCCGGCCGCTGCTCTGGGGCAAACCAAACACTCGTGCTGACCGTTTCTTGTTTTTGTAGAAAAGAACTTTTGTTGATCTTGTCTGTTTGAAAAGTAACACGTTTATTGTAGTAACTTCAAAGAGTGCAGCCAGACGGGAACAGAAATCACTCGTGACGCGCGCCTCTTGGCGCACCTGCGT
>NW_027686730.1:0-366 GCF_054177405.1 Leptonychotes weddellii | reverse complement strand
TTAAGATATGTAAGTGTGGGACCTTTATTTATTTTTAAAGTTTTTATTTTACTCACCCAGTGCTCATTATGACAAGTGCACTCCTTAATCCCCATCACCTATTTCACCTAACCCCCCTCCTACCTCCCCTCTGATAACCATCAGTTTGCTATTGTTGACTCTGTTTCTTGGTTTGTTTCTCTCAATTTCTCTTTTTCCCCTCTTTGCTCTTTGTTTTGTTTCTTAGCATTATACTCTCTAGCTCCATCCATGTCATTACAAATAGGAAGATTTCATTCTTTTATATGGCCGAGTAATATTCTACTTTATCTATCATCTATCTATATCTATCTATCTATTATCTATCTATCTATCTATCTATCTATC
>NW_027686729.1:0-366 GCF_054177405.1 Leptonychotes weddellii | reverse complement strand
GGGACGGCGTGGGGCGGGGCCGTGAGCGCTTCCGGCCTGTGCTCGGGGCGGGGAGGCCTCCTCCCCAGCTGCACGGGCGCTGCGCGCGCACGGTCCCCGCCCCACGGCCGGCCGCGCTGAGCGCCACAGCGGGCACCAGCGCCGGTGTGGGTGAGCGCGGCCTGCGAGGGCGCGGAGGCCCGCGGCCCGGCCGCTGCTCCGGGGCAAACCAAACACTCGTGCTGACCGTTTCTTGTTTTTGTAGAAAAGAACTTTTGTTGATCTTGTCTGTTTGAAAAGTAACACGTTTATTGTAGTAACTTCAAAGAGTGCAGCCAGACGGGAACAGAAATCACTCGTGACGCGCGCCTCTTGGCGCACCTGCGT
>NW_027686728.1:0-366 GCF_054177405.1 Leptonychotes weddellii | reverse complement strand
TTATAGTCTATTTAATAAATCAATACTACTCATTGACTTTTTTTCCTCCAGAGTGATACACACTTTACATTTTAATTTCACTATTTTTTTTTTTCCCATTTGGAGGTGAGAGAGTGAGAGAGAGAAAGAGAGAGAAGGGGCAGTGCTTTTCATGAAAATACTAGTTATTGTATTCATGTTTTAAGAAAGCAAAGGGAAGGCAAGTACTGCAGCCTGATAACTGAACACTCTGTTTAGAATTCCCTCCTCTCCATTGGACCTTAGCTAAGTTTCAATAATTATTGCTCAGGCACATAGTCTTGGAGCTTTGCTTTCTCTCAGACTTGTACACAGTTCTAGGAAGGGTTGTTGCCAAAGCCATCATGT
>NW_027686727.1:0-366 GCF_054177405.1 Leptonychotes weddellii | reverse complement strand
CCACCGGGCATGGCCGAGGTTCCTCAGGCTGGTTGCTGCTCTCTGGGCTCTGGCTGGCCGCACGGGGGACGGCCACATGCAGCTCCCAAGGCCATGTCTGTGCCCGTTCTGATGGGGCGGTTGGCGCGAGGGAGTCTTCTGCCCCTTCACCCTGTGTTGCCTTCACGCCTTAGGACTAAACTGCACGAAGTGATCGCTGTGTGTGATAACAGGTGTGGAATGGGGAGAACTGTTCTCTGAAGACAAGAAATGTAGTAAATGTAGGTTCAAGTGGGCACAAAGGTAGTTCATTTTTTCAGTTAAAAAGTTGATTTCCTTCTTTACAGAAAGAAGAACGTTTGAGGGCTTCTACTCATGAGACATCCC
>NW_027686726.1:0-7117 GCF_054177405.1 Leptonychotes weddellii | reverse complement strand
ATCACAATTCCGGACTTCAAGCTCTATTACAAAGCTGTCATCATCAAGACAGTATGGTACTGGCACAAAAACAGACACATAGATCAATGGAACAGAATAGAGAGCCCAGAAATGGACCCTCAACTCTATGGTCAACTAATCTTTGACAAAGCAGGAAAGAATGTCCAATGGAAAAAAGACAGTCTCTTCAACAAATGGTATTGGGAAAATTAGACAGCCACATGCAGAAGAATGAAACTGGACCATTTCCTTACACCACACACAAAAATAGACCCAAAATGGATGAAAGACCTAAATGTGAGACAGGAATCCATCAAAATCCTAAAGGAGAACACAGGCAGCAACCTCTTCGACTTCAGCCACAGCAACTTCTTCCTAGACAGATTACCAAAGGCAAGGGAAGCAAGGGCAAAAATGAACTATTGGGACTTCATCAAGATAAAAAAACTTCAGCACATCAAAGGAAACAGTCAACAAAACCAAAAGACAATTGACAGAATGGGAGAAAATATTTGCAAATGACATATCAGATAAAGGGCTAGTATCCAAAATCTATCTTATTATCTAACTTATCAAACTCAACACTCAAAGAACAAAGAATCCAATCAAGAAATGGGCAGAAGACCTGAACAGACATTTCTGCAAAGAAGACATCCAAATGTCCAATAGACACATGAAAAAGTGTTCAACATCACTTGGCATCAGGGAAATATAAATGAGATACCACCTCACACTAGTCAGAATGGCTAAAATTAACAGGTCAGGAGATAACAGATGTTGGCGAGGATGTGGAGAAAGGGGAACCCTCCTACACTGTTGGTAGGAATGCATGCTGTTGCAGCCACTTTGGAAAACAGTATGGAAGTTCCTCAAAAAGTTGAAAATAGAGTTACCCTAAGTCCCAGTAATTGCACTACTGGGTATTTACCCCAAAGATACAAATGTAGTGATCTGAAGGGGTACGCACTCCCCAATGTTTATAGCAGCAATGTCCACAATAGCCAAACTATGGAAAGAGCCAAGATGTCCATCAACAGATGAATGGATAAAGAAGAGGTGATATATCTACACAATGGAATATTATGAAGCCATCAAAAAATGAAATCTTGCCATTTGCAATGACGTGAATGGAACTAGAGGGTATTATGCTAAGCAAAATAAGTCAATCAGAGAAAGACAAGTATCATATGATTTCATTGATATGAGGAATTTGAGAACGAAGACAGAGGAACATAGGGGAAGGAAGGAAAAAATGAAACAAGACAAAACCAGAAAAGGAGACAAACCATATGAGACTCTTAATCTCAGGAAAACAACTGAGGGTTGCTGGAGTGCTGGGAGGTGGGAGGGATGGGGTGGCTGGGTGATGGACATTGGGGAAGGTATGTGCTATGGTGAGCACCGTGAATTGTGTAAGACTGATGAATCACAGACAGGTACCCCTGAAACAAATAATACATTACAAGTTTAAAAAAAAAAGTAGGAAGGGAAAAATGAATGGGGGAAAATCGGAGGGGGAGATGAACCATGAGAGACTATAGACTCTGAGAAACAAACTGGGTTTTAGAGGGGAAGGGAGTGGAGGGATGGGTTAGCCTGGTGATGGGTATTAAGGAGCGCACATATTGAATGGAGCACTGGGTGTTATATACAAACAATGAATCATGGAACACTACCTCAAAAACTAAAAAAAAAAAAAAAAAGACTATAGGGGATATCTCTGTATTACTTCTTATAATTGTGTGTGAATCTAAAATTATCTCAAAATAATAATTTTAATTAAAAATATATATGATCAAGTGGGGTAAAAATTCTATGGGATGTTTATTCAGGCTTTTTTTTTTAAAAAAAGCCCAAAATAAGATGTATGGATACCACATGTGTCATTGATTAAATCATTCTGGTAGAATTAAAAATTAAAAAAAAAGAAAAGAGTCATCTAAAATGATAATTTATAAAACTTTTAAATATATAGAACAATGTTTTCACATTAAAACTTTAGACCCATCACCTTACACAAAAAGAGTAATCTCTTTCATCTTTTCCTTTAAAACTTGCAAATTAAGTTTAGAGACACAAGATCAGTATTCTCACTTAAAATGAACAGCTTATGGACCCAGTATTTCACTTGAAAAATAGAGAAGGAAGTGTTATAAAACAAAACATATATATACATAAAGAGAGGAATTTAGATAATTATATAAAATATGAAGAAGCTATTCCCGGGCACCTGGGTGGCTCAGTTGGTTAAGGGACTGCCTTCAGCTCAGGTCATGATCCTGGAGTCCCTGGATTGAGTCCCACATCGGGCTCCCTGCTCAGCAGGGAGTCTGCTTCTCCCTCTGACCCTTCCCCCTCTCATGTGCTCGCTCGCTCTCATTCTCTCTCTCTCAAATAAATAAATAAAACCTTTAAAAAAAAAAGAAGCTATTCCCTTTTTTGGAAATAAATTTACATCATCACATATAAAGAGTGTTTTTGTTTTTAAATCCTAATATTAAGTAATAGCAATTAAAAGACCCATCCACAAAATGCTCAAAAATAAATAAGTAAAAGTTTACAGTTTTACAAAGATTCTCGGGATTTTCACACATGAACTAGAAAATTGGGTTATATACGTTCATGTAGGTCAAATACACATAGGTCTAACATTGTCTCCTCCTTTAAAAGTGGAGCCTTCTGGTACAGTGTCATTGTGACTTGTGGATTCTGGGGTGCTTAAATAGACTGACCATAAACTATCATTGCAAACCAGGGTATTTTTGAGAGCTACAGGACTGCTGTTTGTAATTATGAAGGCAAACAAAAATTTCTACGTAGATCCTCTACCACTAACCTATACTCTTCCTTGCAAACAAGTCAGTTATTATCATTTTTTTACTATGTCTCATATCAGCTATCACTTTAGCATAATGTTCTCTGAATGTCTCACATTTTCACAAGTCATTATACTTCTATCTAGCCCTAATATTAAATAAAATCTCACATGAAACACATGCCATTCATTACAAAGTTAACCCTTTCCTCATTCATTCAACATATAATTATTGCTGGCTCTTCCTTAAAGCTTTGAAGCAACTACCTTTTGCTAGTAAAGAAGAAAGTGTAGGATACCTTAAGCTTTTTTTTTTTTTCTTCCACGTTTTTATTTAAATTCCAGTTTTTTAACATATAGTGTAATATTAGTTTCAGGAGTAGAATTTAGTGATTCATCACTAATATATAACACCCTCCCTTAAGCTTCTTAACTCAAAATATATGAAGGTCAACATGCTATTGAGAGCCATTGTTACAATAGTAATTTGAAAACATTCTTGCAATAATTGTCAGCTAAGATTCTTCACTGTTAAATAAAAGTAGTAGAGAAATTTTAAATTAATAAAATATTATGTAATAACCAAATATATAGAGTGTTTGAATAAAAAACTACAGTAAGTATTATGAACAATTAAAAAATAAAGCCAAACTTCCAAAAGGAACATTCATTTTAGAAGAATAAAACATAAATGTATTATATACTAAAATGGCAGTAAAATGGGAAGAATTACCTGGGTGAATATAGTCCTAAAGAGATATAAAGAAATTATTTCTCCTGAATGATAGAAAAGTCACCTATAATGAAATCTGCCTTTTGCCTATGTATGTATATCCTCCTTTCTAGTAAAGCACTCTGATGCTTTTTTAAGAAATCATCCCTAATCCACTTTCAGGTCATGCAGTCTTAATAGGATTTACTCTTTCCTCTGTTCCCATTTTCTGGCTCCAGTAATAAACCCATGACCAAGGCCAAACCATTCAACAGTGTATATTTCCTTGGGCACATTCATTGTTTTAAGATGAGCACATGGCTCAAGTCAAACCAATGAGACTCCATTCTGGCTTCTGAAAATACAAGCACCCTCTCACGGATGAGACCATCAGCCTGCAATTTCAAAAATCCATCACATGGATAGATCTCCTCTGAAAGTGAAATCAGTTTAGAAAAGAAGAAGGAGGAGGAGTAGAAGAATAAAAAGAAGAAGAGGAGGAAGACCAAAGAGGTTTGATCTGCTAATATTGTTTCTGTAACTGTAGGCAGATGTGGCTAAAGAAACTCTGCTATATTTTTTAGTTGCATGAAATAATAAATTGATCCTTTTTATTGTTTGATTTCCTCCTCCCTGTTTTGTTTTTGTTTTTGATTTTTTTTTTTAATCTAAAGCCGTCCATTTTTGGTTCCAGACCAGGCTAATGCTTCATCAGAAAGGAGGTAAGATTAACTTTAACATACAGAGAAAGTTAATGATATTGCAGCCAGAGGGGAAAAGTAAACAAGGGAAATGATCCAGGAAAACATGCTTCAGATGGGGGTTTACGTGGAATACAGCAGAGGGACAAAGGAGTTATCATAGTGGAAAATATGCTGCAGAGTCAGTGGCAAGATTGTGTACATTCTTCAGTGTCAAAACCAGAAGTTGGAATTATATTTTGCAGGCAAAAAAAATTGTCATAGGCTATTTTAGACAGAGTAGGAGAATGACATGATCAGCTCTGAAACTTTGGAAGATTATGCTGATGACATTATATAGAATGGTTTTAGAGGAGGAAATTCTAGAGAAGGGGTTGCAGGCTCGTGCGGCTGACACAGAGGAATAAAGCACTTTGGTGAAGGAGCTGTACCCAGAGGAGATAAAATAGAATGGGATGATAAAGTCGCTTAACTCAGGACTTCCCCACTTACAAGGTCCTGCCATTTCTTTTTACTTACTGTGACATATTAAAGTATATTAAAGATGATGGTAGGTTTGATGTCAGTGAAAGCTGATATGTAAAAGCACGAATAGAGTATTAGAGTTTCTGTGCTCAGATACTCATAAACAGAAACAAAAGGCATCAGAGACTCCTCACATTAGATAGAATTAATAATGGGGAGGGCTGGGTGGCTCAGTTGGTTAAGTGTCCAAATCTTGATTTCAGCTCAGGTCTTGATAAAAAAAAAAAAAAATGGAATTGGTAATGTACCAAAAATCAGTTTGTCCACCGGAAAAAAAAATGTGTCTGTGTGACTTAAATTTTATGGATGATGGTACTATTGTAAACTGTTTCAAAACTCATGTATTATAGTTTGAAATGTCTTTGAAATAACACCTTTCAGAAATCTCTGTTGAATCTTGGATTAGGTTTGAAAAACAAAACAAACAAAAAACCATAATGTGAAGCGTCCACTTAATTCATTTTTTTAATCAAAATCATAACTCTCTCCATGTGATGGTAAGCACATTTAGAGAGTTATAATTGTACTAAATTCCAGGTCAAAATTAAAGTTTAAACTGGACAATGGTAAAGGAATTAAACTTATCTGTAGGTGGATATGAGGACCATAATAGAAGGAGCATAGTCAAAATTTCAGATGATTTGCTTACATTTGAAAAACGATCATGAGAATGAATTTCTGAAGGAGATATATATTCACTTGGGTATAATGACCTTATGTTTATGGTGCCTGGAATGATAAAGGCTCAGCTCCTTAAAGGATGAAAGGCTAGACTCACTAATATTCCATGTGATCCAGAAATGTGAAGAGAAGGAAATATGATTATTAGGAAAGATTGATTAAAACTGGGGGAAGAGAAAAAAGGAATTGGGAAGAATCAAGAAGTTTTTGTAACATACATAGAATGCACCAAATTCATGTTTTGAACCAATACAACTACTAAAATAAATAAATACATAATAAAGAAATAGATACATAGATAGTAAATCTAATAAAATTATAAAGGAGATGAGCTTGAATTCTAAAACATTTCTCAAATAGTACAAATGAGGTTAGGAAAGATGGGTTACTGGTCATGGTTCTCCAGAGAAACAGAACTTACATATATATGTACATAGATATATATATGTAGTTGACCCTTGAACAATATGAGCTTGAAATTTGCAGGTCCACTTATCCATGGATATTTTTTGATAAATGCAGTACCATATTGTAAATGTGTTTTCTGTTTTTTATAGTTCTCTTAGTAACATTTTATATTCTCTAGCCTACTTTATTATAGGAATACAGTATATAATACATATAATGTACAAAATAGGTATTAATTGACAGTTTATATTATTGGTGAGGCTTCTAATAAACAATAGACTATTAATAATTAAGTTTTGGGGAATCAAAAGTTATATATAGATTTTCTACTGCATGGAGGTTGGTGCCCCTAGTCCCCATTTGTTCAAGGGTCAACTGTGTACATATATACAGATGGACTAAACACTTCAATTAAAATACAAAAATAAAAATAAAATTATGTGTCTTTAAGAGGAGATATACATTTAAAATAAAATGAAATTAAATATATATAAATACATATATATTTATATACATAAATATATAAGAGAGAGAGAGAGAGACAAGACAAAGACAGAAACAGAGATTTATTATAACGAATTGGCTCATGGGATTATGGAGGTTGACAAGTCCCAAGATATGCAGAGTGAGTTCATAAACTGGAGAACCAGGAGAAAGTCAAAGGTGGCATTGCAGTCCGAAAGCTGGGACCCATAGCACACATGTATCATTTTGAGTCCAAAAGCAGGAAAAAAAAATAAATGTCTCATTTTGCTTAAGGGAGTAAAACTTTTTGTTGGGTGAGGGTCAACTTTTTGTTCTATTTAGGGCTTCAAATGATGGGATGAGGCCCACGCACACTGGGGAGAACAATCTGCTTTGCCCATTTAAATTTTATTCTCATCCAAAAACTTCCTCACAGAAACAGCCAGAATAATGTTTGATCAAATATCTGAGCACCCCATGGCCCAGTTGACCCATAAAATTAACCATCAAAGCAAATAAAGGAAAAACAAAACTGTTGCAAATAGAAAACATATAGCAAAATGGAACACTTAATTCTAATCATATAAAAATGATATTAAATATAGATGGACTAGGGGCGCCTGGGTGGCTCAGTTGGTTAAGCGACTGCCTTCGGCTCAGGTCATGATCCTGGAGTCCCGGGATCGAGTCCCGCATCGGGCTCCCTGCTCGGCGGGGAGTCTGCTTCTCCCTCTGACCCTCCTCCCTCTCATGCTCTCTGTCTCTCATTCTCTCTGTCTCAAATAAATAAATAAAATCTTTAAAAAAAAA
>NW_027686725.1:0-366 GCF_054177405.1 Leptonychotes weddellii | reverse complement strand
CTTTTTATTTACTTAACATTTTAGGAACACACAAAATTTCCTTTCTTAAAGAGGATTAGAATTCTATAAGGTATAACATTTTAATTATAAAGATTGTGTTTATTTTATTTTATTTTTTAGAGAGAGAGAGCGTGTTGGGGGGTGGTGCGAGGTAGGGAGAGAGAGAGAATCTCAAGTATGCTCCATGCCCAGCACAGACCCTGACATGGGGCTTGATTTCACAGCCTTGAGATCATGACCTGAGCCGAAATCAAGAGTTAGACGCTCAGCCAACTCAGCCACCCAGGCGCCCCAAAGATTATGTTTATATATGAAGTCTCCTGTTCCCATGCAATGTTTAATCCACTAAACATGATGAATTTTCTC
>NW_027686724.1:0-366 GCF_054177405.1 Leptonychotes weddellii | reverse complement strand
CTTCCCAGCTCACTCACAGCCCTTCTGCTGCCCAAGTGCTCTGGCTGCATCTTTGTGTTCTCCACTTTGTGCTGGACTTCTTGGCTTACCCTGATGACCACCACATTCACATACAAAAGCACCTTGAAGTGTACGCTGCGGGGAGGTCAAGGTGCCCTTCTGTCAGGGCCGCCACCACCACTTTTCTCCTTTACTAGAAGGCAGAAGGTGGCTTATGCTCCCCAAGGCCCTGCTTTTTCTTCTGACTCGGCACAGAGATGACTCCTCTTCCCAGGCCTGTGGCTGATCCTAGACAACAGAGCACAGGGGGAGTGCCACAGGGATCTCCCAGGGCGAGGTGCTTAAGAGCTTGTCTGAGTGTTATAG
>NW_027686723.1:0-366 GCF_054177405.1 Leptonychotes weddellii | reverse complement strand
GCTCTATTACAAAGCTGTCATCATCAAGACAGTATGGTACTGGCACAAAAACAGACACATAGATCAATGGAACAGAATACAGAGCCCAGAAATGGACCTTCAACTCTATGGTCAACTAATCTTCGACAAAGCAGGAAAGACTGTCCAGTGGAAAAAAGACAGTCTCTTCAAAAAACGGTGTTGGGAAAATTGGACAGCCACATGCAGAAGAATGAAACTGAGCCATTTCCTTACACCACCCACAAAAATAGACTCAAAATTGATAAGAGACCTAAATGTGAGACAGGAATCCATCAAAATCCTTGAGAAGAACACAGGCTGCAACCTCTTCAACCTCAGCCGCATCAACTTCTTCCTAGAAACATC
>NW_027686722.1:0-366 GCF_054177405.1 Leptonychotes weddellii | reverse complement strand
CCCCCCCCCCCCCCCGCTTCCTGCTTTATTTTCCTCCAGGTACCTGGCACCATATTTGTTTGCTGGCCTGGAGTCTGGTTCCCCACAGTAGAGTGTCCACTCTGGGACGACCCCTCCCTGCCCTCCTCCAGGGTCCAGGACAGGCCTGGCCTGTGGTTCCCGCAGCGGCCTCCGACCTTGGCTCACTCGGTGGGGCCCAGCCTCCTGTGCAGACCTGTGGCCAGAGCCCTCAGTCAGATGGTGCCAAGGCCCAGGACTGAATGGCCCGAGAAGCAGAGCCTCCTCTGCAAGATGGGGGTGTCTGAAGGCCTCCCAGGAGCCACGTGCAGGACAACAGGGCCCTGTGAGGCTGCAGGTCTGCCCGGG
>NW_027686721.1:0-366 GCF_054177405.1 Leptonychotes weddellii | reverse complement strand
AGACTGAGTTTCCAGAAAGGAAAGTGGGGCTACTGTGCCTCTTGGTGTCTCCAAATGCAGGCCAATCTCTCCACTCACCTTGTCCCCACGACTCCCTCCTCTCTCCTCCTTCCCTTCTCCCCCCGCCCCGCCCTGGCCCTTTCCCTGCTTAGCTCACTATGTCCATTACTGGCCAAGGTTCTCCCAGAGGATTGCTTGCCACTCCTTCCTGCGTGTAAATGTAAGTGTTTCTGTGCACAAGCCGTGTGCATTCCTGTGTGCACTCCTGTGTGCCTGGATGTGTACGAACACACCTGGGTGTGCCTATACCTGAATCCTCCTTTCCGGGTGTTATTTTGCCAGTATTCCATATATCATGTGCACTGC
>NW_027686720.1:0-366 GCF_054177405.1 Leptonychotes weddellii | reverse complement strand
CATATATTCTTCTTTCTTTTCAAATAAATGATAAAATAAGTAATTTCTAATGACCTACTAGTAAATAGAGAGGGTTTTATAGAAAGCTACATTTTCATACTCCAATAACCAGTTAAGAAGAATTCCACAAGTATTTTAAATAAGCCTGTGGAAGTAGATCAGTCTTTAGATGATTGACTAGTTCTACTATCAAGTAACATTATCTTGTATAAAGTAGAAAAAAATATAAAATAATATAGCTGAAGAATGTCATACAGTTATCCCTTATTCATTTCCCTTACACACCAAATAATTTATTTTTTTCTCATGTTAATCCATACAGATTCCAATCATTTAGTAACATTTATTGGACATAAAGCCTCTATA
>NW_027686719.1:0-366 GCF_054177405.1 Leptonychotes weddellii | reverse complement strand
GACATGGGGTGTGGAGGAAATACCGAGAGGAAAGAGATATGGAGGGTGTCCTCGGGGTCTCACCAAGATAACTGGAACTGGAATGGAAGCACAGGACTCTCAAAGCTACCTGGCTGGGTATCAATCATCACCACAAAGAGTCTTCATCATTCCTTACATCATCACCACCATCACCATCATCTTTACCATTATCATCACTCTCATCACCATCACCATCACCATTATTACCAACGTCATCATATCACTATCATCACCATCATCATCACCATCATCGCCATCATCACCATTATCATCACTCTCATCACCATCACCACTATTACCAATGTCATCACATCACTGTCATCACCATCATCATCACCATCATCA
>NW_027686718.1:0-366 GCF_054177405.1 Leptonychotes weddellii | reverse complement strand
GGGGAATGGCCCCCCTGCGGCCCTTAGATAGGTCCCAGACACACCAGTAAAACGGGGCTGGAGGGTGGAGGACGCTGTGGAGGCCAGTACCACCAGCCCCGACCCAGGCACTGTGCAGAGTGCTTTACAAATACCAGCTTCTGAAGTTCTTAAAACAACCCTAGGACGCAGACATTGTCATAGTTCCCATTTACAGATGCGGGAAACTGAGGTACGGAGAGGGTGAATGACGTGCCCAGGGTAGTAAGTTGTAGAGCCAGGATCTTTTTTTTTTTTTAAGATTTTATTTATTTATTTGAGAGAGAGAGTGAGAGAGAGAGAGTACACGCAGGGGGAGGACAGAGGGGGAGGGAGAAGCAGACCCCC
>NW_027686717.1:0-366 GCF_054177405.1 Leptonychotes weddellii | reverse complement strand
TTGCAGAAATATATGACTGGTATCCCAAGTCTGAGAACATTCCCAAAGCCTCCACCACTGGTCACCCACCACTCCAGCAAACTCTAACACTTAGCTGTTGAAGTCCTACTTCGGGTGTTGATTTACACTGCATTGTGTGTTATAACTGCTGACTGCTAGAACTTACGTAGCAATGGCAAGAAGTCAGTGGGAACTTTTTGTTTGTTTGTTTGTTTGTTTTTATTCTTATGTTAATCCCCAAACATTACATCATTAGTTCTAGATGAAGTGTGCCATGATTCATTGCTCGTGCATAACACCCAGTGCTCCATGCAGAACGTGCCCTCCTCAATACCCACCACCAGGCCAACCCATCCTCCCACCCCC
>NW_027686716.1:0-366 GCF_054177405.1 Leptonychotes weddellii | reverse complement strand
GGGGTGTCTCCGTCCCTCTGGCCCCCACGCAAGGATCCTCTCCAGAGGGGCTCCCCCACCGCTGCTCCCGGCTGCAAGGGTGGCTCCATCTTGTGGGCATGGGAGGCCGTGTTCCCAAGTCCCCGACAGCTGGCTCTGCATCCAGCTAAGCCCCAAATTCTCCGGACCCACCGCAGTGGTGACGATGCCTGCAGAGAAGTGAGGGGCGGGGGGTTCCCCTCCCCTGCATTTCCCCAGCAGTGCCCCCAGATTCCTCCCTGAGCTCCCGTTTGCTGGGTCCCCCTGATTTGAGGGTGCATTTGATTGCGTTTCCCAAACACGCGTGTATCTGAAGCCAAGTGGCCAAGTCCTGGGTCTGTCGCTGGT
>NW_027686715.1:0-7117 GCF_054177405.1 Leptonychotes weddellii | reverse complement strand
GGTGAGTGCTGTGAATTGTGTAGGACTGTTGAATCACAGACCTGTACCTCTAAAACAAATAATACATTATATGTAAAAAAAAAAAAAAGAACATAGTAGGAAGGGAAAAATGAAGGGGGAGAATCGGAGGGGGAGATGAACCATGAGAGACTATGGACTCTGAGAAACAAACTGAGGGTTCTAGAGGGGAGGGCGTTGGGGGATGGGTTAGCCTGGTGATGAGTATTAAAGGGGGCATGTTCTGCATGGAGCACTGGGTGTTATATGCAAACAATGAATCATGGAACACTACATCAAAAACTAATGATGTAATGTATGATGATTAACATAATAAAATAAAATTTTAAAAAAGAATAACTATTTGGCTATATCAAGATAAAAAGCTTCTGTACAGTGAAGGAAACAATCAATAAAACTAAAAGGCAACCTACAGAATGGGAGAAGATATTTGCAAATGACATATCTGATAAAGGGTTAGTATACAAAATATATAAAGAACTTATAAAACTCAACACCAAAAAAACAAATAATGCATTTTAAAAGTGGGCAGAAGACATGATCAGACATCTCTCCAAAGAAGACATCCAGATGGCCAAAAGACACATGAAAAGATGTTCATCATCACTTACCATCAGGGAAATCCAAATCAAAACTGCAATGATTTCTTCCCCTTCAGTTCATGAGAGACTCTGGACTCTGGGAAACAAACTGAGGGTTACAGAAGGGAGGGGTTGGGGGATGGGGTAAACAGGTGATGTGTATTAGGGAGGGTATGTGTTGAGATGAGCACTGGGTGTTATACTCAATTAATGAATCATTGAACGCTACAACAAAAACTTATGATGTACTATATGCTAACTGAACATAAAAAAACTACAATGAAATATCACCTCATACCTGTCAGAATGGTTAAAATAAAAAACACAAGAAACAACAGGTGTTGGTAAGGAAGTGGAGAAAGGGGAATACTCTTGCTTTGTTTGTGGGAATGCAAACTGGCGCAGCTGCTCTGGAAAACATTATGGAGTTTCCTCAAAAGGTTAAAAATAGAACTACCCTACAATCCAGCAATCACACTACTGGATATTTACTCAAAGAATACAAAAATATTAATTCAAAAGGATAAATGCACCCCTCTGTTTATAGCAGCATTTTTACAATAGCCAAGATATGGAAGCAGCCTAAGTATTCATTGGTAGATGAATGGATAAAGAAGAGGTGGTATATATATATATATACAATGGAATATTATTCAGCCATAAAAAGGGATGAAATCTTGCCATTTGCAATGACATGGATGAAGCTAGAGAGTATAATGCTAAGCAAAATAAGTCAGTCAGAGAAAGACAAATACCTTATGATTTCACTCATATGTAGAATTTAAGAAATAAAACAGATGAGTAAAAGGGGCAAAAAAGAGAAAGAGAAAGACAAACCAAGAAACAGACTCCTAACTATAGAGAACAAACTGATGGTTACTAGAGGAGAGGTGGGTGGAGGGTTGGGTTAAATAGGTGAGGGGGATTAAGGAGTGCACTTGCTGTGATGAGCACTTGGTAATGTATGGAAGTGTTGAATCACTATATTGCATGCCTGAAACCAATATAACACTGTATAGTAACTGGAATTAAAATAACTTTTTTTTTTTTCACAGATGGAAGGTAAGCATAAAAAAAAAAGAACAGCTATTTGAAAAGATAGACTTAATGGTGCCTGTGTCGCTCAGATGGTTGGGTGGCTGCCTTCGGCTCAGGTCATGATCCCAGGGTCCTGGGATCAGGCCCCACATCTGGCTCCTGCCTCAGCGGGGAGACTGCTTCTCTCTCTCCCTCTGCCTCTCCCCCTGCTCATGCACTCTCTCTATATATATCTCCATGTCTTAAATGAATAAATAAAATCTTTAAAAAAATTTTTTTTTAAAATGAAAAGATAGACTTGCTTAGAAAAAAATGTGCCAATTAGGTTATAGCTTTCCACAATCCCAGATCATATATTTCTAGAGATGAGTCTGAACCTTAAAAATCATATTGCCATATAGTAGAGTTGGAAGAGTTTGACTTTTGGGTCAGATATCTCTGAGTTTAACTCCCAGCTGTCCTCTACTTACCCTTGGAAATAGTACTTAACTTATTTCTTAGCCACAAAATAAGAGTAATGACATCTACTTCACAAGATTTCTGTATGCATTAAATGTAGTAGCATAAGTGGAGGATCTGGTAGATAACATAACATTCAATAGGTGAACTTTCCTTCTTTCTTCTCCTTGCCTGGTCATAATTACACATTGATAGAATTTCTAATTTGGGGAAAACTAAACTGAAAGTCCATAGAAAAGAAATTTCACTGACAACACCTGATTATATCTGCTTTGGAATGACGTCCTGTTCATGGAGGCTTGCAATACATCTTAAAAACAGACTCAGATCACAACCCATGTCTATCATCCCAGCAGTGGTTTTCATCAGTCTTGATAGGTGTAAGTATGTAATCATCGTAATTACATAAGTCACCAGGAGTATATCTATGGATACCCTTTAATTGCTGCTAGTTGATGAATAATTAAAAATCAAATCTAGTAGGTTTTTCTTACTTCTCTTCATTTAAATATGACTTAAGTATTTAGATGTGTTTATTTTTCAGCATGATTTGTGATATTTGGGGGCCAACATTGATTTCTCCCTTCAGAACATAACTCCAAATTCACAACATTTTGAGTAACAAACTAGTATTGTCTATACAAGCACTCATTTCATTTTCCTTCACAACAGAACCCTGAGTTCATTTACTATCTTCTACAAAGGGCTTATCCTTCATGAAAGACAGACCTCTTCTAGCCCTAGGGTGTGAATCTTTGTAATTCAAGTTAATCATGTTGTACTCACTCCCTCCAGCTGATCTGTTGAGGCATAAAGGAACAACTTCATTGGCATATTTAGAAGGGCCTCATGCTTGGTCTAGAGCTCTGTCACTTTCATCTTGAAATACTTAATTTTGAACAAGAAGCCCTGCACTTTCATTATGACTTTGGCCCTGCAAATAAGTAGCTGGTCCTAGGCACAGGCTTGTGACCCAATGCTGGGTAATGAGACATGAGAGAAAGACTGCTGGGAGGCTGCCGGGAAGTTTTCTTCTCAGTTCATAAGTAGAACAAACATCATTTTCTGCCTCTGGACATGGCAGTCTGCACATGAAATCTGGAAATGGGACCATGTGGAGACCTGCCCAACAGGATATGCCAACGTTAAGGATGACACAACCATGCTAAACCTTAAACTACCATATTGTTATTTATTTATTTACTTACTTACTTATTTCTACCTGGAATAACAAAAAATCTTTATTATTGGAAACATTTTTAGTTGGAATTCCTGCTACTTGAAGACAAAAGTATCAATTTATGGTCAAAAATGTTATTTCCCATGCAAAATACAATTTTCTATTCTCCCTTTATTCCTTAGTAGGAAAATCCATTTTGAATCTGTGATACATCTAGTTATTACATTTATCATCTCCTTTTGCCACTACTATTTTTTTCTAAGTTTTTTTTTTTTTAATTCCAGTTAGTTAACATAGAGTGTAATATTATTTTCAGGTGTAGAATTTAGTGATTCATCACATATATAAAACCTGGTGCTCATCACAAGTGCCCTCCTTAATACCCATCACCTATTTAACACATCTCCTTACCCACCTCCCCTCCAGTAACCCTCAGTTTGTTCTCTTATAGTTAAAAGTCTGTCTCCTGGTTTGTCCCTCTTTCCCCCCATGTTCATTTGTCTTGTTTCTTAAATTTCACATATGAGTGAAATAATATAGTATTTCTCTTTCTTTGACTTATTACGCTTAGCCTAATACTCTCTAGCTCCACCCATGTCATTACAAATAGCAAGATTTCAATCTTTTTAATGGCTAATAATCCATTGCATATATATACCACCTCTTCTTTATGAATTCATCAGTCGTTGGACATTTGGACTCTTTCCAAAATATGGCTATTTTTGATAATGCTACTATAAACATTTGGGTAAATATGCCCATTCAAATCAGTATTTTTATCTCCTTTCGGTCAATACCCAGTAGTGCAATTGCTGAATGGTAGTGTAGTTTTACTTTTAAACTTTTTTTTTTTTTAACTTTTGGGGAACCTCCATACTGTTTTCCAGACTGGCTGCACCAGCTTGCGTTCCAACCAATACTGATACATGGAAGGCACTAGAGGAGATTATGCTAAGTGAAATAAGTCAAGCAGATAAAGTCAATTATCATATGGTTTCACCTATTTGTGGAACATAAGGAATAGCATGGAGGACATTAGGAGAAGGAAGGGAAAAATGAAGGGGGAGAGATCGGAGGGGGAGACGAACCATGAGAGACTATGGACTTCAAGAAACAAATTGAGGGTTTTAGAGGGGAGGGGGTAGGGGAATGGGTTAGCCCGGTGGTGGGTATTAAGGAGGACATGTACAGCACGGAGTACTGGGTTTTATTAAAAAATAATGAATCGTGGATCACTACATCAAAAACTAATGATGTGGAGGCGGAGCAAGATGGCAGAGGAGTAAGAAACCTGGATTTCATCTGGTCTCAGGAATTCAGCTGGATAGGGATCAAACCATTCTGAACACCTACAAACTGAACAGGAGATTGAAGAAAAGAATAGCAACAACTCTCTGAACAGAAAAGCAACCACTTTCTGGGAGGTAGGATGTGTGGAGAAGTGAATCCGAGGTGATATTTGGGAGGATAGATGGCAGGGGAGGGGGCCCCCGTCGACCACTTCTGGCAAGTGATAGAGAAGTGGAGCACAAAATCGGAACTTTTAGAAGTCAGCTCTGCTGAGGGATGTCGCTCCAATGGCTAAGTGGGGGGTGGAACCCTCGTGGGACAGTGCGGTCTCAGGACCCTCGGGGTCACAGAAAGAGCGGGGGTGCCTGAGTGTGGCAGAGCTCCCAAGTATTGGAGCAGGGAACCAGCTGCAGAGACAGAGCCGAGGAGTGGGCTCTCAGCTCAGGGTTGCCATAAGCCGTGATCCGCAGCAGTCGGGTCAATGCTCTTCCAGCAGGGACCCAACAAGTGGCAGATCTGGGGAGACTCCCCTTCCTCCCCTGGGAGGAGCAGCGTGGGAGCGCACAACAGGGATCTGCTGGGTTTGGAGACTCCACACGGGGTCATGTGCCAGAGATAGAAATGCTCAGTCACAGGCCAGGTGAGCATGGAGTGCGCCTGGAGACTGGGGAGACAGGAGTAACTGACTGCTTTTCTCTGGGGGCTCACTGAGGAGTGGGGCCCCAAGTTCTTGGCTCCTCCGGGGCGAAGACTGGGAGGCTGCCATTTTTACTCTCGTCCTCCAAAACTGTATGGAAAGCTTGCAGGGAACAAAAGCTCCTGAGAGCAAACCTGAGCAGATTACTTAGCCCAGACCAGGCAAGGGTGGGGCAATTCCACCTCCAGCAAAGATATTTGGGAACCACGGCAATAGGCCCCTCCCCCAGAAGATCAGCAAGAACAGCCAGCCAAGACCAAGTTTACCGATGAATGAAAATGGCAGTACTCCAGCTCTAGCAGAATACTGCACATAGAATTCATGGCTTTTTTACCATGATTCTTTAGTTTTCAAAGTTAATTTTTTTTAACTGTCTTTTTTTTTTTAATTTTTCCTTTTCCCTTTTTAAACCAAAAACTTATCAATCCCTTTTCTAAAAAAATATTTTTTATTTTTCATTTTTAGAGTCATATTCTATCCCTTCATACTAGTTACCCTTATTTTTGGTATATATATATAAGTTATTCTCTCTTTAAAATTTTGAGATACAGTTTCTTCTAACAGATAAAAAATACCCTAAATCTCTACTGTATGGCTTTGTTCTAGTCTCCTGCCTGATCACATTCCCTCCCCCCCTTTTTTTTAAATCTCTTCTTTCTTTTCTCAACCAACTTCTTATCAATTCCTTTTAGAAAATCTTTTATAATTTTCATCTTTACAGTCATATTCCATCCCTTCATCATATTAACCCTTTTTTTTATACATATATAAGTTTTTCTTTCTTTAAAATTTTGGGGGGCACTTTTTTTTTTTTAAAGATTTTATTTATTTATTTGAGATAGAGAGAATGAGAGAGAGCAAGCACATGAGAGGGGGGAGGGTCAGAGGAAGAAGCAGACTCCCCGCCGAGCAGGCAGCCCGATGCGGGACTCAATCCAGGGACTCCAGGATCATGACCTGAGCTGAAGGCAGTCACTTAACCAACTGAGCCACCCAGGCACCCCGGGAGGCACTTTCTTCTAACACACCAAAATACACCCAAAATCTAGTGTGTGGCACTGATCTATGAACCAGCCTGATCATATTTGATCATATTCTGCTTTCTTTGTTTTGTTTGTTTTTATCTTTTTCTTTTTCTTTCTTTCCCTTTCTTTTCCACTGGTTTCAGGTCTTTTCTGATTTGTTTAGCGTATATTTTCTGGGGACATTGTTACCCTGTTAGCATTTTGTTCTCTCATTCATCGATTATCCTCTGGATAAAATGAGAAGATGGAAAATATCACCTCAACAAAAAGAACAAGAGGCAGTACCGACTGCCACGGACCTAACTAATACGGGCATTAGTACGATGTCGGAAATAGAGTTCAAAATGATGATTTTAAAGATACTAGCTAGGCTTGAAAAAATCATGGAAGTTATTAGTGAAACCCTTTCTGGAGAAATAAAAGATCTAAAATCTAACCAAGTCAAAATCAAAAAGGCTATTAATGAGGTGCAATCCAAAATGGAGGCTCTAACTGCTAGGATAAATGAGGCAGAAGACAGAATTAGTGATAAAGAAGACCAAATGATGGAAAATAAAGAAGCTGAGAAAGAGAGATATAAACAACTACTGGATCATGAGGGCAGAATTTGAGAGATAAGCGATACCATAAGATGAAACAACATTAGAATAATTGGGATCTGAGAAGAAGAAGAAAGAGAGAGAGGGGCAGAAGGTATATTGGAGCAAATTATAGCAGAGAACTTCCCTAATTTGGGGAAGGAAACAGGCATCAAAATCCAGGAAGCACAGAGAACCCCTCTCAAAATCAATAAAAATAGGTCAACACCCCGACATCAAATAGTAAAATT
>NW_027686714.1:0-366 GCF_054177405.1 Leptonychotes weddellii | reverse complement strand
AAAGGCTTCATGAGGACTGGACAGAAGGGCCGGTAGAGGTGGAAGAGGAGGCCATCTTGCCTGATGGAAGGGGAGAGGTTAGAGGAAGCCAGGGGTTCAGGGAAGGTGCCCACAGTAGGTCCTCCCTACAGGGTTCCTGGGTCGAGGGGCTGGGGTGCCAGCAAGGACACATCCTTCAGCAAATGTGAGGTCTCGCATATTTCAAGCCCCGGGCCGCGTGCTTGGGAGGACAGGAACATGAACAAGAACTCCCCTCCAGGATGGACAGGAAGGCAAAGGCAAAACATGCAAAGGACTCTGCTTCCGGAGAGGAAGTGCTGAGAGGCAGAGTGCTGTGGGGGCAGTTTTCCGGGAGGAAGAGACTGG
>NW_027686713.1:0-366 GCF_054177405.1 Leptonychotes weddellii | reverse complement strand
CCCTGCCCTGTCAGCCCCCTCCAGCCCCTCACCCCGGGGGGCACATGGGGCCCACCTGCCCCATCCCCTCTGGGCCTTTGTCTCTGCTGCTCTCATCCCAGGGTGCCCTTCCCCACTGCAGGGTGCGGTCCTACCACCGCTCATGGCTCAGTTCAAATGTCACCTCATCCAGGGGCCTGCTCTGTGCTTCCCAACTGGAGCCAGTCTCTTCCTCCCGGAAAACTGCCCCCACAGCACTCTGCCTCTCAGCACTTCCTCTCCGGAAGCAGAGTCCTTTGCATGTTTTGCCTTTGCCTTCCTGTCCATCCTGGAGGGGAGTTCTTGTTCATGTTCCTGTCCTCCCAAGCACGCGGCCCGGGGCTTGAA
>NW_027686712.1:0-366 GCF_054177405.1 Leptonychotes weddellii | reverse complement strand
ACCCAGTGCTCCATGCAGTATGTGCCCCCCTTAATACCCATAACTGGTCTAACCCATCCCCCCACCCACTTCCCCTCTAAGTCTCTCAGTTTGTTTCTCAGAGTCCATAGTCTCTCATGGTTCAACTCTCCCTCCAGTTTCCCCCCCTTCATTTTTCCCTTCCTGCTCCTAATGTTCTCCATGCTATTCCTTATTTGTTTTTTTTTTAATTAATTAATTAATTTATTTATTTTTTATTCTTATGTTAATCCCCATACATTACATCATTAGTTTTAGATGAAGTGTTCCATGATTCATTGTTTGTGCATAACACCCAGTGCTCCATGCAGAATGTGCCCTCCTCAATACCCACCACCAGGCTAACCC
>NW_027686711.1:0-366 GCF_054177405.1 Leptonychotes weddellii | reverse complement strand
TGGGCGGGGGGAATTGGAGGGAGAGATGAACCATGAGAGACTATGGACCTGAGAAACAAGCAGGATTTTAGAGGGGAGGAGGGAGGGGGATTGGTTAGCCCGGTGATGGGTATTAAGGACAGCACGTACTGCATGGAGCACTGGGTGTTGTACGAAAACAATGGATCGTGGATCACTACATCAAAAACTAATGATGTATTGTATGGTGACTAACATAACATAATAAAATTAAAAAAAAAAAACAAGGGTATCTGACCTTTGATCATGTACTTTTTCAATCGAGATTTATTAGCCATCTACCGTAGGTCTAGCACTGCAGTAAGTGCTATTGATTCAGAAATGCACATTAGAGTCTCTCTCCTGGAT
>NW_027686710.1:0-366 GCF_054177405.1 Leptonychotes weddellii | reverse complement strand
AAGATGGACTCTGAAAAACAAACTGAGGGTTCTAGAGGGGAGGGGGGTGGGAGGATGGGTTGGCCTGGTGGTGGGTGTTGAGGAGGGCACGTTCTGCATGGAGCACTGGGTGTTGTGCACGAACAATGAATCATGGAACACTTCATCTAGAACTAATGATGTAATGTATGGGGATTAACATAAGAATAAAAAAAAAAAACAAGACCAAAAAAAAAAAAAAAGACAATACTTCATTCTTTGAGCATTTACAATTCAGTTGTAGGAGGTTTTTTTTTACAAATTTCTTTTTAATTAGTTCATCACTTCCACATTGCTTTATCAACATTTTTAAAGGTTTTGAAGTGGCTACCTGGAAAAAAAAAAAAA
>NW_027686709.1:0-366 GCF_054177405.1 Leptonychotes weddellii | reverse complement strand
TGTCTGATCCAGTATCATCTATGGCCCAGGCGTCCAGGAAGCTGGCGAAGCGGGATAGTCCCTGGAACCCCAGTGTAGCCTTTTAGAGAGAAGTGGCTGGACCTGAGTGGCCTGGGTGTGTATAGGCACAGAATGACTTATTTCAGCATCAACATTACACTTAGTAGTTACTAACAATAACCTTTTCTTCTTCTTCTTCCTCTTCTTCTTCTTCTTCTTCTTCTTCTTCTTCTTCTTCTTCTTCTTCTTCTTCTTCTTCTTCTTCTTCTTCTTCTTCCTCTTCTTCTTCTTCTTTTTTTCCAGTAGGCTCCAACGTGTGGCTTGACCTCACGATCCTGAGATCAAGATCTGAGCTGAGATCAAGAG
>NW_027686708.1:0-366 GCF_054177405.1 Leptonychotes weddellii | reverse complement strand
CTAGCCTCTTCCAACATATACGCCTCAATGTCATTACTTGGCGTTAACTCAATATTCCTTTTAGCTATCTCAAAGTCTCTAGCCCGATAAAACTCATTTTTCCTTGCGCTAGTAACTGACCAATCTAGCTTAACACCATGTTTATCCGCCAACTGCTTACAAAAAGTGCGAATGGTACGACTATTGCCCTCAACAAAAGGATGCTCATAATCTAGCGCAGCATAAAGACTAGCTAATATTTTAGTTTTGCCCTCAAATGACAAGCTATTACTTAGTTGTTCATGAGCATTCTTGATAATTAAATCTATCTTATCTTCACTAGGCTTAGGCTCATAATAAAATGGCTTTCTCATGGAATAAGTATCG
>NW_027686707.1:0-366 GCF_054177405.1 Leptonychotes weddellii | reverse complement strand
GCGTTCTCAAGAATCCTATGAGGTTGGTGCTATTATGACTGCCTTTCACAGGTGAGAAGAGATGCTGCGGTGGTACCCAATGAAGCAGGAAGAGGTAGGACATGATGTGTATGACCGCGGTGCTAACCTGGAGGATCCTGAGTGCTGTCCCTCTCCAGCTGATGGGAGGCGGGGCTCTGTCCTCTCCCCTGGAGGGGGTTAGCCAGCTGCCTCCTGAACCTGGCCAGCTGCCTCCTGAACCTGGGCATCTCTATAGGAGGCAGCAGGTAGCCCTATGGAGCACAGCCCATGGCATCTTTGATCTGCTTGTTGCCTAGCTGATAGTAAATCAAAGTGAAAGAATCATCCCTTTTCTCCCCAAACCCC
>NW_027686706.1:0-366 GCF_054177405.1 Leptonychotes weddellii | reverse complement strand
TTTTTTTTTTTAAAGATTTTATTTATTTATTTGAGAGAGAGAATGAGATAGAGAGAGCATGAGAGGGGGGAGGGGCAGAGGGAGAAGCAGACTCCCCGCTGAGCAGGGAGCCCGATGCGGGACTCGATCCCGGGACTCCGGGATCATGACCTGAGCCGAAGGCAGTCGCTTAACCAACTGAGCCACCCAGGCGCCCCAATTTTGAGTTCTTATGTTCATTGGTGAGAGATTGGTTGTGGGCAATTATTGGCCTGAAATGATTATAATCAATTGATGTTTGCATTTGCATATTCTTAATTTTGTTTGTTCTTCTCCAACAGTATAGACAGGTTCCCAACAAGAATGCTCTTTTGGGTCTGGGATTAT
>NW_027686705.1:0-366 GCF_054177405.1 Leptonychotes weddellii | reverse complement strand
TACCAGCTATTTCGTAGACAGAATCTCATTCTATCCACACGACAACCGTGAACATGGTTATGATCCCCTTTATTTTTTTTATTTCCCCCATTTTATTTTTTATATTTATTTCAATAAAATTTATTTTTTAATTTTATTTTATTATGTTGTGTTATGATCCCCTTTATTTTTTTTATTTCCCCCATTTTATTTTTTATTTATTTATTTCAATAAAATTTATTTTTTAATTTTATTTTACTATGTTGTGTTATGATCCCCTTTATTTTTTTTATTTCCCCCATTTTATTTTTTATTTTATTTATTTCAATAAAATTTATTTTTTAATTTTATTTTATTATGTTGTGTTATGATCCCCTTTATTTTTTT
>NW_027686704.1:0-7119 GCF_054177405.1 Leptonychotes weddellii | reverse complement strand
TGGGGGGATGGGTTAGCCTGGTGATGGGTATTAAAGAGGGCATGTACTAATGGAGCACTGGGTGTTATAAGAAAACAATGAATCATGGAACACTACATCAAAAACTAATGATGTAATGTATGGTGATCAACATAATATAGTAAAAAAAAATAAAAGCCATCTCAGACAAAACAGTTTTAAAAAGAAGATATCTCCTATTTTATGTAGATTCAGGTAGATACCCACAAAACATTACCAAGTTGGGCCAGTAATATATTCTCACCATAAATTCTTTGTAATACATGTATTACCTAAAATTATTTGCTAATCATTTCTTAATATAATAAGAAATCAAGATTACAAATAGAAAAAACTTAGAAAATAACAAGAATACATCAAATTAAAAATTATGATTGCAGCCTAAGTTATACTCAAAGGAAAATGTATAACCTTAAATATTTTTAGTAAACTGAACTAAAGAGATAATAACAAAAGAAAGAAAAATTAGTAGGCATAAAACTATTTAAAAAACAACTATAGTAAAGGAGTAATACTAATAAAAGCAAAAATCAAAATATTAGTGAAAGACAACAGTAGGATTTTTATGGTCCAGCCATTCTGGTCTTTTTTAGTTTCCTTTTTCTGCCTCAGGGCATCTTCATAAGCTGTTTCTGCCCTTTCTTTCCACCTAAATAATACTAAGTCTTTAGAGATCTCAAATTTTTTTAAAAAGATTTTATTTATTTATTTGACAGAGAAAGACACAGCGAGAGAGGGAACACAAGCAGGGGGAGTGGGAGAGGGAGAAGCAGGCTTCCCATGGGGCTCGATCCCAGGACCCTGGGATCATGACCCAAGCTTAATGACTGAGCTACCCAGGTGCCCCTAAAGATCTCAATTTAAATAACACAAGAATTCTTCAGGGAGGTTTCCTTGACAACCATATGGGTTAATTCTTTCTCAACTATGTATCTACACAGTCTAGTGCTTATCACACCTTTGATTACTTGTTCACCTCTAGATTATAAGCTTCATCAGGGCAAGGACCATATCTGACTATTTCACCACACAATCTCTAGTGCCCAATATAGTGTTTTCATATAATATGGGACTGAAATATTTGTGTTGAGTGAGTACATAAGTAAATAAATGGATGGAAGAAGTCTTAGGAAAAAATACAATAAGATACACAATTTTCCAGAAATTTAAATCCACAAATAAAAAAGAACTGCAAATACACAAAATTAATAGTGGAAAAAGGAAAGAACATATGTTAAAAAGATTTTATAAATTGTCAGAGATCACTAAATGTAAGACTATGTAACCATGTTTTTAAATCTCATGTAAATCTATAATTTCCTGGAAATATATAAACGATTAAAAAAAGTTATACAAAGAAAAATAATCCAATAGCCAGGGAAATTTTTTTTAAGTTTTTCAAATATAATCTCTACAAATTTCCCTTAAACATTCAAAGAACAAATATAATTTTGTAAAGCTGGATAATCTAGCTTTATAAACTAGAGACAAAAAATACAACAACAAAAAAATCTTAACAATTCGATATCAATTATCAACCTAGCAGTAAAAATACTAAATGGAATTTTGTCAACTCAACTATAGGAGAATATTAAAAGAATAATGTACCTTCGGCACCTGGGTGGCTCAGCCGGGTAAGCTTACAACTTTGATTTCAGCTCAAGTCATGATCTTGGGGTTGGGTTTCCATGCTGGGAGTGGAGCCTGCTTAGGATTCTCCCTCTCCCTCTGCTACTCTCCCTCCCTCTCATAAATAAATAAATAAATTAATTAATTAATTAATTATGCCCTGACCAAGTAGGATTTATCTCAGGAATTCAAAGAGGGTAGAAAATTTTAAAAATACCGTAATATAGAGGCCAAAAGAGAAAAACCATATGATAAGATCAATAGATACACAGGAAAGGACATTTGATCCAAATCTAGCATGTGTTCCTCATAAAAAACAAAAACAAAAAACAAAAACCTCAAAAAAACATTTCATTGACTAGTCATAGCTAAGGTTATACTTTATAGTGAAACAGAGCAAGAGGAGAGGATAACATAGAAAGGTTTTATCAGCCATGCCTCAGCCAACCGGTAGTGGCTACCAGAAGTAGAACTAGAAAGGAGAATTCTTAAGCTTCTTCCAGATTCAGAAGGAAACAGTGCCAGGATCTACCCATATCGGTGTCAAGGAAATCTCAGTTAACAGTTAAACTGAGAGTTCTAAGTAATTAGTATTATTTAGGTGAAATGAAGAGGCCAGTATCATTCCAGGTTGAGGAAACAGCTTATGAAAATGCCCTGTGGCAGAAAGAGGAAACTAAAAGGGGTGAGTATGGTTGGAGCATAAAAATGTCCTTGTTGATATACTGAAGACAGTTTCTTGTTTTTTGTGTTTTTTTAAAGATTTTATTTATTTATTTGACAGGGACAGCAAGAGCAGGAACACAAGCAGGGGGAGTGGGAGAGGGAGAAGCAGGCTTCCCGCTGAGGAGGGAGCCCGATGTGGGACTCGATCCCAGGACTCTGGGATCATGACCTGAGCCGAAGGCAGCCGCTTAATGACTGAGCCACCCAGGTGCCCCTGAAGACAGTTTCTTTAAAGTCAGTAGCAAAGCAAGGAAGTCCCATAGTGACAATTACTAAACACTTGAAATTTCAAGCCAGTACAATAAATAAGTCAGAAAACCAAAATATGACATATAGCTATTGTACACAGACAAAATTATTTTTATTTTCATATGATACCATTATCCAACTAAAAATGGAAGATAAGAAACTGAAAAAAGAAAAGATTAAAACTAGTAAGAGAGTTTAGTGAGGTATCTGATAACAAATAAGTATGCAAAATCAAGAGCATTTTTCACGGAAGTAGAACACTCAAACCTAAAATTTGTATGGAACCATAAAAGACCCTGAATAGTCAAAACAATCCTGAAAAAGAACAAAACTGGAGGTATCACAATTCCAGATTTAAAGATATATTATAAAGCTGTAGTAATCAAAACAGTATGGTACTAGCACAAAAATAGACACATAGATCAATAAAACAGAACAGAGAACCCAGAAATAAATCCACAATTATAAGGTCAATTAATCTTTGACAAAGGAGGCAAGAATATGCAATGAGGAAAAGACAGTCTCTTCAACAGATGGTATTGGAAAACTGGACAGCTACAGGCAAAACAATGAAACTGGACTGCTTTCTCACACCATACACAAATATAAACTCAAAATGGATTAAATACCTAACAGTGAGACAGGAATCCATCAAAATCCTGAAACCACATAACTCTTAGAAGACAGCACAGGCAGTAATTTCTGTGACATCAGCAGTAGCAACATTTTTCTAGATATGTCTGCTGAGGCAAGGGATACAAAAGCAAAAATAAACTATTGGGACTACATCAAAATAAAAAGCTTCTGCATAGCAAAGGAAAGAATAAGACTAAAAGACAACCTACTGAATGGGAGAAGATATCCGTAAATGACATCTGATAAAGAGTATGTATCCAAAATCTATAAAGAATTTATACAACTCAACCCAAACACAAATAATCCAATTAAAAAATGGGCAAAAGACATGAACATACATTGCTCTAAGGAAGACATACAGATGGCCAACAGACACATCAAAAGATATTCAACATCACTCATCATTAGGGAAATGCATATCAAAACCACAATGACATAACACCTCACACCTGTCAGAATGTTTAAAACACACACACAAAAACAAGTGTTAGTGAGGATGTGGAGAAAAAGGAACCCTCATGTACTGTTGGTGGGAATGCAAACTGGTACAGCCATTGTGGAACACAGTACGGAGGTTCCTCAAAAAGTTAAAAATAGAACTACTCTGTGATCCCATAATTGCACTACTGGGTATTTTCCCAAAGAATACAAAAACACTAATTTGAAAAGATATATGCACCCTTATGTTAATTGCAGCATTATTTCCAATAGCCAAATAATGGAAGCAGCCCAAGTGTCTATCAAAAAAAAAAAAAAAAGATCCAAACACTTAACCAAGTGTCTATCCATACATGAATGGATAAAAATGTAGTATATATCTACAATGGAATATTATTCAACCATAAAAAGGAATGAAATCTTGCCATTTTCAACAACATAGATGAAGCTAGAGAGTATAATGCTAAGTGAAATAAACCAATTGGAGAAAGACAAATACCGTATGATTTCACTCAAACATGGAATTTAAGAAACAAAGGAACAAAAAGGGGGAAAAAAGAGACAAACCAAAAACGGATTCTTAACTATAGAGAACAAACAGATAGTTACCAGAGGGGAGGTCGGTGGAAGGATGGGTGAAATAGGTGAAGAGGATTAAGAGTACACTTATCTTGGGGCGCCTGGGTGGCTCAGTCATTAAGCGTCTGCCTTCGGCTCAGGTCATGATCCCAGGGTCCTGGGATCGAGCCCCGCATCGGGCTCTCTGCTTGGCGGGAAGCCTGCTTCTGCCTCTTCCATTCCCCCCTGCTTGTGTTCCCTCTCTCGCTGTCTCTCTCTCTCTGTCAAAATAAATAAATAAAAATCTTAAAAAAAAAAAAAAAAGAGTACACTTAATCTTGATGAGCACTGAGTAACATATGGAATTGTTGAATCACTATATTGTACACCTGAAACTAATGTAACACTGTGTGTTAACTATACTGGGATTAAGATTAAAAAGAAACCAAATGAAATTTTAAAAAATAATGAAAAAATAGGAAAGAGAAGCCTTAACTAGGCAAAGAAACTAATATAGCACTGTATGTTAACTATATTGAAGTTTTTTTTTAAATTGGTAAAACTTTATTGAAGGCTTTGGTAGAGAATAATGGCCCTCCAAAATACCCACATCTTAATCCCCAGAACCTGTGAATATGTTACTTATATGTTAAAAGGGGATTTGACAGGTATGATTAAGTTGGTGATCTTGAGATGGGGAGATTATCCTGGATTAACCATGTAGGCTCAATGTAATCACAAGGATCCTAAGGAAAATATGTAGGTAGTAAAGTCAAAATCAGAGGAGATAGGATGAGGGAGGAAGCAGAAAAGGAGATAGGATGAGGGAGGAAGCAGAGGTCAAAAAATTTGAAGATGCTACACTACTGGCTTTGAAGATGGAGGAAGAGGTCACAAGTCAAAGAAGCTAGGTGTCTTCTAGAAGCTAGAAAAGGCAAAGAAACAGTCTTCCCTAAGCCTCCAGTAGGAATGCAGCCCTGCTGACACCTTGAAATTAGAACTTCTGACCTCCAGAACTAGAAGATAATACATTTTTGTTATTTAAACCAAGTTTGTGGCAATAAACTGTTACAGCAACAACAGGAAACTCATACAAGAGCAATGGATAACTTTAAAATTGTAGCTATTCTAGGACAGCAATTCTTTTTTTTTTTTTCCTAAGATTTATTTATTTATTTATTTGACAGAGAGAGAGAGAGAGACAGTGAGAGAGGGAACACAAGCAAGGGGAGTGGGAGAGGGAGAAGAAGGCTCTCCGCCGAGCAGGGAGCTCGATGCGGGGCTCGACCCCAGGACCCCGGGGATCATGACCTGAGCTGAAGGCAGACACTTAACAACTGAGCCACCGAGGTGCCCCATAGGATAGCAATTCTTAACACTGTTTATAATTGTTAACAATTGTCAACTACATAAGTGCCAAACAATAGGGGATTTGTTAAATAAATCATTATATATCCTCAATAAAAATATGCAATACAGTAGTTACAAATTAGCTGCTGGAAAAAATCTAGAGAAGTTGGAAAATTGTCATAAAAATTTTTCTTAAAAGAAGATAGTTTACAAACTGCACTGTTTCATGTCATGCTCAATCTATCAGTAGTGGTTCTAATGGCTAAGAATGCCTGGGGCACTCACCTGGGCCTGTACTAGTTGTGGCAAGCCCCTACATATATATCCTGACCAGAGCCAACATTGTGGCTGGACCCACCTTTGTGGCTCTTGTTATGATGATTCTAAGATGCACCTTAGCAACAACTATTAGGGAACTTTGAAAAGATAAGACATTACAAGTCTTGGCATACCTGAGGGTCACACAGGGAGGTCTTAGGTATAGGGAGAAGGAAAAAGCAAGGACCTGGGTTTCTGCCTTTATTAGGGTCAAGAGTGAGGTGCCTAGTGTTTCACAGGTTTACTCTTTATTGGCAAATTTTAAACATAAGTGTAGGAATTAGGGTGTGGGAAGGGAAAAGGATTCACTCAAGCTGTCAGTTATCTAGGTCAACCAGGGCTTCCTAAAAGGGAACTTCATGGGTGAGGGCAGCCTTGTTCTTTATCTAGTTATTCAGCTAGTAGCTGTGTCATATAGCTAGCAATAAGTTTATTCAAGATAGAGGTCTTTTTCTCAGCCACAGCAACTTCTTCCTAGACACATCGCCAAAGGCAAGGGAAGCAAGGGCAAAAATGAACTATTGGGACTTCATCAAGATAAAAAGCTTTTGCAAAGCAAAGGAAACAGTCAACAAAACCAAAAGACAACCGACAGAATGGAAGAAGATATTTGCAAATGACATATCAGATAAAGGGCTAGTATCC
The DNA here is from genome assembly GCF_054177405.1 of Leptonychotes weddellii. Lineage (NCBI taxonomy): Eukaryota > Metazoa > Chordata > Mammalia > Carnivora > Phocidae > Leptonychotes > Leptonychotes weddellii. The sequence continues at coordinate 552 of NW_027686704.1, read as the reverse complement.
AAAATCTATGAAGAACTTGTCAAACTCAACACCCAAAGAACAAAGAATCCAATCAAGAAATGGGCAGAAGACATGAAAAGATATTTTTCCAAAGAAGACATCCAAATGGCCAACAGACACATGAAAAAGTACTCAACATCACTCAGCATCAGGGAAATCCAAATCAAAACCTCAATGAGATACCACCAGTCAGAATGGCTAAAATGAACAAGTCAGGAAACGACAGATGTTGGTGAGGATGTGGAGAAAGAGGAACCCTCCTACACTGTTGGTGGGAATGCAAGCTGGTACAGCCACTCTGGAAAACAGTATGGAGCTTCCTCAAAAAGTTGAAAATAGGGCTACCCTACAACCGAGCAATTGCACTACTGGGTATTTACCCCAAAGAAACAAATGTAGTGATCAAAGGGGTACGTGCACCCCAATGTTTATAGCAGCAATGTCCATAATAGCCAAACTATGGAAAGAGCCAAGATGTCCATCAACAGATGAATGGATAAAGAAGATATGGTATATATATATACAATGGAATATTATGCAGCCATCAAAAAA
>NW_027686703.1:0-366 GCF_054177405.1 Leptonychotes weddellii | reverse complement strand
GCTCATGCATTGGAAGAATCAATATTGATAAAATGTCCATATTATCCAAAACCATCTACAGATTCAATGCAATTCTTGTCAAAATCGAATGGCATTTTTCACAGATATAGAACAAACAATCCTTAAATTTGTATGGAACCACAAAAGACTCTAAAAAGCCAAAGCAGTCTTTTTTTTTTTTTAAAGATTTTATTTATTTATTTGAGAGAGAGAATGAGACAGAGAGAGAGAGCATGAGAGGGGGGAGGATCAGAGGGAGAAGCAGACCCCCTGCTGAGCAAGGAGCCCGATATGGGACTCGATCCCGGGACTCCAGGATCATGACCTGAGCCGAAGGCAGTTGCTTAACCAACTGAGCCACCCAGG
>NW_027686702.1:0-366 GCF_054177405.1 Leptonychotes weddellii | reverse complement strand
CTGGGTCACAGATCAAGTCTCAACTGATACCCAAAGATTGAGATTATTCCCTGCATATTCTCAGACCATAATGCTTTAAAATTGGAACTCAATCACAAGAAAAAATTTGGCAGAAATTTAAACACTTGGAAGCTAAAGACCACTCTGCTCAAGAATGTTTGGGTCAACCAGGAAATCAAAGAAGAACTTAAACAATTCATGGAAATCAATGAGAACGAAAACACATTGGTCCAAAACCTATGGGATACTGCAAAGGCAGTCCTAAGGGGGAAATACATAACCCTCCAAGCCTCACTCAAAAAAATAGAAAAATCCCAAATTCACCAACTAACTCTACACATTAAAAACTAGAGAAAAAGCAACGAA
>NW_027686701.1:0-366 GCF_054177405.1 Leptonychotes weddellii | reverse complement strand
AAAAAAAAAATATTTTAGTATCTTCTAGAGCTTGGAAGTAAGTTAGGATATTAAAATTTGTATGTTGCTACTGGACGGTAAGAATATCGGATCCTAGCCCGGATAGAGCTAACGCCGCTCGGAGCCCTGTGCCTTCAGCGGAGATTCCACTTAGAAGGCTCGTGTGCGGGGCGCCTGGGTGGCTCAGTTGGTTAAGCGACTGCCTTCGGCTCAGGTCATGATCCTGGAGTCCCGGGATCGAGTCCCGCATCAGGCTCCCTGCTCGGCAGGGAGTCTGCTTCTCCCTCTGACCCTCCTCCCTCTCATGCTCTCTGTATCTCATTCTCTCTGTCTCAAATAAATAAATAAAATCTTTAAAAAAAAAAA
>NW_027686700.1:0-366 GCF_054177405.1 Leptonychotes weddellii | reverse complement strand
CAGGGGCGCCTGGGTGGCTCAGTCGTTAAGCGTCTGCCTTCGGCTCAGGTCATGATCCCAGGGTCCTGGGATCGAGCCCCACATCGGGCTCCCTGCTCTGCGGGAAGCCTGCTTCTCCCTCTCCCACTCCCCCTGCTTGTGTTCCCTCTCTGGCTGTGTCTCTCTCTGTCAAATAAATAAAATCTTTAAAAAAAAAAAATCAGATTACATTTTCCTCCATTCAAAACCCCAAAGCAAACATTATTACAATGATCTAAAAGCAATAATATCATTCCCACTATCACTCTGACATCATCACATTGTTCTTTCCCACTCCTCTGTTCCAGCCACACTGGCCTCAGCGCTGGACTCAGGGTGACAAATTGT
>NW_027686699.1:0-366 GCF_054177405.1 Leptonychotes weddellii | reverse complement strand
GCTCTACTTTGTGAGGAATCTAAAAGTAAATCATTGTTCCTGAAAACAAGTTCTAGCCCCAGGTAGGTTACAGTTAATTGTGTAACTCTATCATGCTTCCTTTGCATCGTGTAAATGAATGGGTTGGACAGGAAATGTTTAAAGTCCCTCCCAGCTATAAAGTTTTAATTCATAATTTAAGTTGTTGCTGTTTTCTATGGCAGGTCAGATGAAAGAACATCAGATGTAGATATAGGTTCTGAATTAGTGACGGCAGCACTTTTTCCTGTTGAAACCTACTGCATGACATGGGGTCACATCAAACTGAATTGGCATTTCCTCACGATCCGTCTGCTACCAAAATGTACTATTTGTAGTTCAGGCAGC
>NW_027686697.1:0-366 GCF_054177405.1 Leptonychotes weddellii | reverse complement strand
AAGAAGAAGAAGAAGAAGGTAGCAGGAGGGGAAGAATGAAGCGGGGGAAATCGGAGGGGTAGACGAACCATGAGAGAAGATGGACTCTGAAAAACAAACTGAAGGTTCTAGAGGGAAGGGGGGTGGGAGGATGGGTTAGCCTGGTAATGGGTATTGAGGAGGGCACATTCTGCATGGAGCACTGGGTGTTATGCACAAACAATGAATCATGGAACACTACATCAAAAACTAATGATGTAATGTATGGGGATTAACATAAGAATTAAAAAAAAAAAGAAAAAGCAAGAATAAAAAAAAATTAAAAAAAATTTGTCTGGCAATGTTCTGGTAAGTCTATACATTGACATAGGAAACTATTACCATACT
>NW_027686696.1:0-366 GCF_054177405.1 Leptonychotes weddellii | reverse complement strand
ATTCTCTCTCTCTCAAATAAATAAATAAAATCTTTAAAAAAAATTTAAAAAAAATAAAAAATAATAATAAAATAAAAAATAAATAAATAAATCACAGCTCTAATATTTGTTAGTTTTGTAAACTTGAATAAACTTTATCCTTTCTGAGCCTCAGTTTCCCTATCTGTAAGGTGGAGGTAATAATAGTGCTTCATGAACCGTGGTAAAGATTAAAAAGCAGTAATGCATGTACACTGGTTAGCAAATTGCCTGTTTGACAAGAGCAAGCTGCTCATGTTGCTGATGTGTTTGTTGTTATGTATCTGAGGCAAGAGTGATGATACTTCATGTCACATGCTTCTTTGGAAAAGGAGATGGTTTCGATGA
>NW_027686695.1:0-366 GCF_054177405.1 Leptonychotes weddellii | reverse complement strand
GAGAAAAATGTTACCCAGAATCTTTACCATCCAAAGACAAACAATAATAACATTTGAGCCAATTTTCTTTCAGTTTTTTATTCTGCCTTGTTCCTTTTTCATTATTATGACTTTTTAACCCACATTTTAATTCATATTATGTATTATTACTAACTCATTTTTTTCAGTTCAAGTATAACTAACATCCAGTGTTATATTAGTTTCAGGTGTACATTATAGTGATTCAACAATTTTATACATTACTCAATTCTCACCATGATAAATGTTCTCTTCATCCCCATCACCTCTTTCACCCATACCCCCACCTATCTCCCCTCGGGTAAGCACCAGTGCATTGTCTATGTTTAAGAGTCTGTTTTTTGTTTG
>NW_027686694.1:0-366 GCF_054177405.1 Leptonychotes weddellii | reverse complement strand
GGGAGCATGGAACTGGCCAAAGAAGCCTGGAGTGGCATACTATGGCATAAATGTTACATTCAACCATTGGCAAACAGCCCCCCACTTACGATGGTTTGATTGAGGATTTTTTGACTTTATGTGAAAATGTTATGCATTCAGCAGAAACTGTGCTTTGAAGTTTGAATTTTGGTATTTTTCAAGGCTAGAAATATGTGATGCAATATTTGTATATGGTAGGCAGCGGCAGCAAGTTGCAGCTCCCAGTCAGCCAGGTGATCATGAGGGTAAACAACTGATATATTTTCAACCATCCTGTACTCATACAGAAAAATCTCTTTTTCACTTTCAATACAGTTTTCAGCAAACAACATAGGATATTAAATA
>NW_027686693.1:0-7120 GCF_054177405.1 Leptonychotes weddellii | reverse complement strand
AAAAAAAAAAAGATAAAGATAAAAACAAACAAAAACAGAACAAAACAAAAAAAAACAGAATATGATCAAATATGATCAGGCTGGTATGTAGATCAGGATGGCACCTGATTCTAACAAACCAAACCTAAAAACGAAACAAAACATTTTTTATACAATCAGGGGAATTTGTCTCTGGAGTGTATGATATTATTAAGGAAGTATTATTTATTCTACTATATGCAAAATGATACTGTGGCTATGTTTTTTTTTACGTGTCCCTACTGTTAGCCAAGTGGCCACACATGCCAGGGTACTATCTTGTTCGGGCAGGATTGACTTTTAAAGGAATGAGTTAGCCCACTCCTAGGCAAAGATTATCTTTGGCCACTTAAATCATTAGATAACAGTTTGTTGGGTGGATGGATCAGGCTGTCACTATCTGAACCAAGTAATCTTAGCATCTCCCAAATGGGACAACTAAACATGATGTGCCTCATGGAACCGGACTTCAAACAATGCTTGGCACACAACAGGCATTCAACAAAATTTTGTTAAAAGCAGTCTGCCATTATGGCCCTGAGCCCACTCTTCTACTCCACCAGCTCTCTGCTGCTTAAATGCTTCCCTCTGGACTGTGTAGCAGATCGTAATTCAGGCTTAGGACCACCAATAGTCTAATTTATAACACCGCTGCTATTGCTTCTGTCATTCTCACTGCTCCCACTGCGGCAACCATCACAGACTCTGCTCCTGTGACCCACAGTTGTCTCTCTTCCTGTTGCATGTGGAAGCTGACTTTTTCCTTCCCAGCATGATAGCTCTCTCAACTGATCTTAGGAGGTTTGGCCCAGAAGTGGTCATAGCTCCTTTAATGCCTCTTCAGCTGGACAGTTCCATATGCCAAGGAGGAGCTGAGCTGCACAGCTAGGCTACGAGTGTCCACCTCCTTGTGCCCCCCCCTCCCCAGGACTCTATCACCTCTACAGATCAACTCTCTACCAGGGCACCAAATGGCTCTGGGGCCCTTCAATTCTCTCCCATCTCAGTCTGACTTCTCTGACTTCCTGAGAGACCTCCTTCATCCCCCACCCATTCTTTGTGCATGGTGAGAGGAATGGGGGAAGTTTTTCATCTTAGTGTCCTTGGAACCCAAGTATCAATGACAAAAGCCACTTTGCTGTTTCTCCCAGGGGCTTAAGAGCCTTCGTAAAAAAGAACCCGAGGGATCTGCCGCCACATCACAGAATTCCAGAGCTCTGTATGCAGATAGGCCCATCCAGGACACTCACTACTCAGAGAGAAATGAAAAGCCATCTCTTCCTGGAACAAAAATGAAACACAAGAGGAGGCAGCAGCAAGCACAGGCAGTGTTAAGAATGAAAGGAAATAGCTGAGCAAGCAAATTAAGGCCTTTTCTCTGAAAAGTAAGCCAGGCAGAGGTACCGTGAGGGCTTCTAATGCTAAAGCAGCGATTAACACCCGAAACGCAACCAGAATGAGAGCTGAGCACGGCAGCACAAGATTTCAGCCTCCAGTTAAAAAGTTCAGGGTGAGTGAAGGACATTTTTTTACTTCATCCTGGTAAGGAACACCAGACAGATAAGGCAAAATTTTTAACACAGTTCAATCAATATAATAGACAGGTAGAGAAATATATATGCATATATCTATAGTCTATCTTTCTATTAAGTATGCACACATTATTAAATCTTGTTTAAATCACATTGGTGCTATTGCTTTGAGAGTTTATTGTTGCTTTTCCAGAAAAATCTGTGACTGACTAAATCATGTGCTAGGTTCCTTCTCCTTAGAAAAAAATCCCCAGCTCCTAGCCAAAAGACACCACTTTCATTTGGTGTAGATACCCATACTGCAGACATATTGCCCAGAAAAGAAACCAAACTGATATGAAGGCATATGGTACAAGGACCAAACCATTGGTCAATGAAGAGTTAAATGATCCACACCCATTTTGTCCTCTCCACAAGATCTGACAAAGTTCGAATATCTCCCCAAGGTAAATTATCGTGCCTGCTCTCATTCCACCCACCCTGAAACTGAGAAAGTGGCCATTTGTAATCTATTAACATGCAGAGCGTAGTGGGAGTTATTTTTTAATCATAGCAAACACCTGATAGCACTCACTGTGCGACAAACACTGCTATAGACCCATTATAAATAGGTATTAATTCACTTAATTCAACTAGGAAGTCTTTGTAAGTCCACGCAGGAAACATGCAGCTACAGCTCCCTACTTCCTTCCACACTGGTCCCCTTACACCAAGCTTGTTTGTATGTCATTTGGGGAGGTGGGGGGTATGTACATGGCCATTGAATCAGACCCCCACTTATTTGTAATAAACACTTGGCAGACAGAAAAATTCTCAAAGGCTATTTATTAAGCTCCTAATCACCTCGGGGTGCTATGTTGGGGACTGTAATTACAGGAAACGTTTTCGACTCTGTTTCTTTTCTGACCGCCTGGCTGGGAGACCCAGGGAGTGGGCCATGGTAACCACTCTTCATTTTCCTGGGCCATTGTAACCCTAATGAGATCCATTCTGATTGCAATTATAACAGTGCGCAGCAGGTGAAGCCATATGGAGTGTGGTCATCTTGAAGCAGGAGCTGAAAAGGGGCTTTTGTCTACCCGACTCCGCACATGCATTTTCTAAAATCAGGTCCCACCTGGTCCTGCCACAGCCCTGTAAAGAATAGCCATTGTCTGAGGCCTGAAGCTTCAATCCGTGCCCACATAACAAATAGGAACATAATTGCTGAGTGCCTACTGTGTGCCAGGTGCTGTGCTAGGCTTTTTCTCATGTCATCCCATTGACCTCTCAGTGAGCCAGCTATCATAAACAACATTCTACTGAAACTAAGGCCCAGAGACATCATCAGGCCTACCCTAAGTTGCACAGCTTGAACATGACAGCACCAGGATGACCACGACAGCACCAAATATCTTTACTCTAATGCTTAAGTGCTTTCTAGTCCAAGGAGAAATTGTCATTGAAATCTCTTTTTTTAAGATTTCATTTTTAAATAATCTCTACACCCAACGTGGGGCTCGAACTTACAACCCCAAGATCGAGTCACATGCTCTACTCACTGAGCCAGCCAGGCACCCCTGCCATTGAAATCTTAACTTTCTAGGTCTTTTGTTTTCTCATTGTTTGACTTGAATAAACAGATTGTCATGAAAGATTCCTTTTTCCAGAGAGGGTCTCTAAGCTCTTTTTGCACCATGTTACTTGACAACTGACTAGGGGCAGCTGCTAACTAGCTAGAAGCCCCCACAGCTCACCGACCCTTGGCATGTTCCATTCAGGAAAGTGTGTGTGGGGGGTGGGAAACAAGACTGGATGGGTTCGAAATCTGATCCCAGAATCATGCATATCACTGTGAGTCTTGCACGGCTCACCAGGACTATTGACCTAATGCAGGCTGGATAGACTGAGGTATGAAAAACTCTTTCGTTGCACATAATGGTTATTTTTTATTGGAACCACAGTGCCTCTTCCTTTCCATCCACCACCCCTCTTTTCCCTGCTCCCCCCACACCTTCCCCCACCATGGCTAACCCAGCCAGTAGCACAGATAAAAAAAAACTTAGAGTCCGCAGTTCAGGGTCACATTGGTCTATTAAAGCCTAACAAAGAGTAAAGCTTTATGCGGAAGAAAACAGGTTTACCTTGAATTTATGAATTGAGAGGCTTCTGAAGGAGACAGAGAAAACCTATTATTTTTTTTAAAGATTTTATTTATTTATTTGACAGAAAAAGACACACAGAGAGAGGGAACATAAGCAGAGGGAGTGGAAGAGGGAGAAGCAGGCTTCCCGCTGAGCAGGGAGCCCGATGGGGGTGCTCAATCCCAGGATCCCGGGATCATGACCTGAGCCGAAGGCAGATGCTTAACGACTGAGCCACCCAGGCGCCCCAGAGAAAACCTTTAATATTAGGCAAACCTATTATTCCACAGGCTGCAATAAAATAGTATTTAATTCTAGGTGGCCACGTGGCCTAGCATACTCACCCTCAGAAGAAAGTGTACTATGCAAAGAAAGGAGCTTAGGATCTAATTAGAGAATTTTTGGGTATAAACACCAATAAATGACAGAACTGTGTATGTATATGTAAATATGTATAATGATCAATAGGAAGATGAAATTATTTCTAAAATGAAATAATTTACTCTTCTCAAGGCCTATGTAAATTCCTATCATCCTTATGCTTCCCGAAAGCATGTAACAACTTGCCCAGGTTTCTGCCCAAGCAGCCCCCTCTCCAAACCACTGTCTCCACCTGCAGGCTCACCCCCTGCTTGAAGCTCTGGACCAGTGTCACAGCCCCTAGTCATGGTGGCCTTAAAGCACCCTGTGCAATTTTTGGGGGACTTGGCATCAGGTCAGCTTTTGCTGCCAGGCCTATTGATCTTGTGCCCCTATGCTAGGAACTGGCCCTCCATCTCACTGTCAACACTAGACCCCAAATTTCTGCCATCAATCCTGTAGCTGGATCTCTATTCTGAAACTCTGGCTCTCTTTTGCCATCTTGACCTGCTCAGTACTTCACTCTGGAAATCTGGAGAACAAGGCAGGGCCCCGGTGGTCTCTTTTTGCAAGGAGAGAGGCCTGCCCTCCAACTCAGCCTGAGCCGTGACTGTATGTTGGCAGCCTGCCTTCCGGATTCTGTGCTTTGCCTGGCTCACGGTAATGCCCTCTTCCACGGCCTCATTCACACCAGGTAGGCAGGCTTGATTCCATGCCAATAAACTCTTCCAAGCCTGGCCTGGATGCTCACCTCTCATAAATGTCAACATCCAGTAAAGCTTCTTAGCAGTGTCACTACTGTGTCCAGTCACATGGGTGTGGGCACAGAAGGAAAAATTGCACCCCCACAGGTTGAAATATTTGGGGGGAATAAATCACACTTTCTCTAGCATCTAGTTGAACCACTACAACAAAATGGTTTCTGGGGCCAGAGAATGTTTTGGAGAAGGTACAGTATTCCACAGGCCAGCTACTTTAATTTAACAGTCCTTCCTCTTGGGACTCCTGGGTGGCTCAGTTGGTTAAGGATCTGCCTTTAGCGCAGGTCATGATCCCGGGGTCTTGGGATCAGTCCGCATTGGGCTCCTTGTTCAGCAAGGAGCCTGCTTCTCCCTCTGCCTGCTCTGCCTGCCGCTCTCCCTGCTTGTGCTCTCTCTCTCTGACAAATAAATAAGTAAATAAAATCTTTTAAAAAAAAATACTGCTTCGGGGCCCCTGGGTGGCTCAGTCATTGAGCGTCTGCCTTCAGCTCAGGTCATGATCCTAGGGTCCTGGGATCGAGCCCCGCATCGCGCTCCCTGCTCCGCAGGAAGCCTGCTTCTCCCTCTCCCACTTCCCCTGCTTGTGTTCCCTCTCCCACTCCCCCTGCTTGTGTTCCCTCTCTCGCTGTGTCTCTCTCTCTGTCAAATAAATAAATAAATGAAATCTTTTAAAAAAAAATAGTGCTTCCTCTCTGTGCTCATGAGATGTGGAGGCCAGAGAGACAGATTAGGACTATAGGTCAAGGAAGCAATTTGCCTAGCCATCATTACCATTCCTACTGAGAACAACAAAAAAAAAACCACTCAAACATGCTTGGCTTTTTTTTCCCTTTAAGCATCTCTTTCTCTATAAAATTACATAAAAAGATCATGATAATAATGTGAACTTCCAACGAGCAGAAATTTAAAAAAAAAAAAACCTGCTGGAGTACATTTAGCATGATAAGAATTGAGCAATGTATAGAACTGTTGAATCACTATTTTGTACACTGAAACTAATATAACACTCTATGTTGACTATACTGGAATTAAAATTTAAACCTTAATTAAAAAAAAAACTTGTTGCCCTAATACCCAAAGCCAAAGACAATCTATTTTTCTATCCTTTTCCTGTCTTCAGCAGCTGAAACCTGTTTTGGAGAATTTGGAGCATCTTTAATGCCCAATGAGCAACTGACTCCTCTTCCTTATCCAGTGTTTGTTGGGTATTGTGAGAGCCCTGTCCTTCACTAAGGATACAGCAAGCTGATTCAACAGGAGTGAATTTAACAGTTGTCCCTGCCCTGTCCCCCTACCCCACCTTTGAATTCCCCACGACCAGGGACAAAGAACAAGGGCATAGACACACCTTCAAAACGCCATCGTGGGCTATGTACTTACTGCTCTTACCACTTTCAAAAAGCTCTTAGGTTAATTCAAAAAAGGTAGTGTACCATGCACCTTGATGACTGAACATTGTTGATTACCGATGGAGTAAAAACACCCATGGACAGATAACTAGGCTCAAATCTCCCCTCTGTCTCCACAGTTACAAACAGAACCTTTGAATCTTTATCTTCTGGTCTAGAGTCTTCATTTGCAAGGTAGGGGGATTTCTAATTTTTTCTAGGGAACTGCCCAGTTCTAGAACTTATTTGAATTCCAAAGGTCCAACAAGAATTGAAGTGCTCAACATCACTCGGCATCAGGGAACTACAAATCAAAACCTCAATGAGATACCACCTCACACCAGTCAGAATGGCTAAAATTAACAAGTCAGGAAACAACAGATTTTGGCAAGGATGTGGAGAAAGGGGAACCCTCCTACACTGTTGGTGGGAATGCAAGCTGGTGCAGCCACTCTGGAAAACAGTATGAAGGTTCCTCAAAAAGTTGAAAATAGAGCTACCCTACAACCCAGCAATTGCCCTACTGGGTATTTACCCCAAAGATACAAATGTAGTGATCTGAAGGGGCACATGCACCCCAATGTTTATAGTAGCAATGTCCACAATAGCCAAACTATGGAAAGAGCCCAGATATACATCAACAGATGAATGGAAAAAGAAGATGTGGTGTATATATATATACACACACACACACAATGGAATATTATGCATCCATCAAAAAAAATGAAATCTTGCCATTTACAATGATGTGGATGGAACTACGGGGTATTATGCTAAGCGAAATAAGTCAATCAGAGAAAGACAAGTATCATATGATCTCACTGATATGAGGAATTTGAGAAACAAGACAGAGGATCATAGGGGAAGGGAGGAAAAAATGAAACAAGATGAAACCAGACAGGGAGACAAACCATAAGAGACTCAATCTCAGGAAACAA
>NW_027686692.1:0-366 GCF_054177405.1 Leptonychotes weddellii | reverse complement strand
CTGTCTGGAGAAGGTCCCTGTAGCTGTTTTTCACTTGGTCCAGGCTCCAATCCAGCCTCACATACTGTGTTTAGGGGTCACTCTTTAATCTCTGTAAATGGAGAGAAGCTCCCCACTCCCACTCCCTTTTTGGGTTTTGTGACCCTTTTGAAGAATCCAGTCAAGTTGTCCTGCAGCATGTCCTCCCACCATCTTGTCATAAATGGCAGAATTTCCTTTTTTCTCATGGATGAATAATATTCCATTTTATAGGTATATATCACATCTTTTTTATCCATTTGTCCATCAGTGGATACTTAGGACTTAGGTGGTTTCCAAATCTTGGCTACTGTGAATAATGCTGCAATGAACATGGGAATGCAGATA
>NW_027686691.1:0-366 GCF_054177405.1 Leptonychotes weddellii | reverse complement strand
TCTATGCCTTTTTTGAACAGTAAGGATAAAAGAGTATCACATTTCTTCCAGGAAGAAAAAAATAAGTCACCTACATAAGACAGTAGGAACCAGATTTCTCTCCTTCCCAAAACAACTCAACCTAGCCAAACCAAAAGAACAAACAAAAAACAAAATATGTGAAGCAATGGTTTTCAAGACAATAGACATCAGACAATGAAAAATATTGATTCCCTGAGAGAAATAGACAAGGTCAGCTGTATGATTGCACTAGTTTACTACTTTGAGAAAATTTCCAGGCCCACGGCACAGGGAGGGGGTACCCAGGTGAATCCCAGTGTATTTCCTAAGCTGAGAAGATACAGTAGAGAGTCTGGTGAGAGCAGG
>NW_027686690.1:0-366 GCF_054177405.1 Leptonychotes weddellii | reverse complement strand
CTTCTCTCTTGTTTTTACTCTCCAATCCATTCTGCCAAATACATGATTCCTTTACTAAGCCAACATTTACTGAATGTCTACTATGTGCCAGGCACAAAGAGGTAAATTACAAAGCATCTGATCTCAGAGGGATTCTTTATTAAATCCATACTGCTCTTGCTTACTGAACGCTTCGCACTGTGTTGTTTTCTGACAATTCGCTCACTCAATGCTTATAACAACCTATGGGTATGGGAGAATTAGTACCATCCTAATTTTATAAATGAGAAAACCAAGGCCTGTGGGAGATGAATAATATATCCAAATTCATGAATTCAAAAAATGCAGAGCTGTCTTTGAGCCAAGCTACCTGACTCCAAAGGCAAG
>NW_027686689.1:0-366 GCF_054177405.1 Leptonychotes weddellii | reverse complement strand
TTTTTTAAGATTTTGTTTATTTATTCATGAGAGACAGCGAGAGAGAGGCAGAGGGAGAAGCAGGCTCCCAAGGAGCAGGGAGCCCGATGCGGGACTCGATCCCAGGACCCTGGGATCATGACCTGAGCCGAAGGCAGACGCTTAACCATCTGAGCCACCCAGGTGCACTAGACTACAGTTTTAAAAGATAGTGTGTGTGTGTGGATAGGGGGCAGGTGTGAATCTCAGCCCGCCAACTACGTGAGCAAGAAATATTTAATTCCTTTATTTCCCTTTAACCGACTTCATTCTGCCTCCGAGCCGTCACTAGTCCTGGTGGGAATCAGGGCTCTGCACCACCACGGTAGTGCTGGGGTTCCTGGCATG
>NW_027686688.1:0-366 GCF_054177405.1 Leptonychotes weddellii | reverse complement strand
TAATTATCTTAGTGTAGCGAGATATTAATGGGAAGATGAACAAAGGAGCCTTCGGGGGATGCAGCAAATGTTCTGTATCTTGATTTAGGTGTTACATAAGCAGTATTCAAACCTCATAATATATGTATGAACATATGTATGTAGATGCACTGAGTTGACCATAATATTTGTGCCCTTTCCTATATGTATATCATGCTCATTTATAAAAAAAAAAAAAAGGAAAGAAAAACCCCAAAAGAAAATGAAGAAGACACCAGGATAGTGAATTGCTTATAATACAGAAAACACTGATACAGTGATGCTCTTAGGTATTTTACGTACTATAAATTTTATGAGAACAAATTACGTGCATAAATCTGTTATAGC
>NW_027686687.1:0-366 GCF_054177405.1 Leptonychotes weddellii | reverse complement strand
TCTCCTTCCCAAAACAACTCAACCTAGCCAAACCAAAAGAACAAGCAAAAAACAAAATATGTGAAGCAGTGGTTTTCAAGACAATAGACATCAGACAATGAAAAATATTGATTCCCTGAGAGAAATAGACAAGGTCAGCTGTATGATTGCACTAGTTTACTACTTTGAGAAAATTTCCAGGCCCACGGCACAGGGAGGGAGTACCCAGTGTATTTCCTAAGCTGAGAAGATACAGTAGAGAGTCTGGTGAGAGCAGGGCAGCTAGAGGACTAAAAAGGAAAGTGCCAGAGAGAACTCCAAAGATCTGCCAAGATTCCCCTACCCTACCCCCATCCCAAGTATTCAAAAGAGTATCAGTGCATTCAT
>NW_027686686.1:0-366 GCF_054177405.1 Leptonychotes weddellii | reverse complement strand
TCGGTCACGAATTCATAAAGCACCATGCAGATCAACAGGAGGCAGGGTCGAGTAGTGCCTAAGAGCATGTGCTTTGGAGCCAGACTCCCTGGGTCTGAATCTCAGGCTCTGCCACTTATAATATCATCTGAGCCAAATTATTTAACCTCTCTAGGCCTTAGTTTTCTCATCTGCAAAATGGAATCATGTACTAAGTACCAACTTCATTGGAGTCTTTTAAAGCTTAATGTGAGAGCCCATATAAAGCGTTGGAGCTGTTACTGCTAGGGCGGGCACTCGCCTTTTGGAAAAGAACAGGAACCAAACCGAGGCTCTTCAGTTGGGCCATACCTCGGAATCAACCGGAGAGTTTTATTTCTATTTTTT
>NW_027686685.1:0-366 GCF_054177405.1 Leptonychotes weddellii | reverse complement strand
TAAAGAGGGAGAAATTTTGTTTCTAGCATGACTTTTCCTCTTTTTTTTTAGTCATCTCTATACCCAACATGGGGCTTGAACTCATGCCCCCGAGATCAAGAGCCCCCTGCTCCTCAGACTGAACTCGCCAGGTGACCCCCGACTGCATTTTTAAAAAATCCCCAGGAGAGGGGCAACTGGGTGGCTCAGTTGGTTAAGCGACTGCCTTCAGCTCAGGTCATGATCCCAGCGTCCTTGAACCGAGCCCTGCATCGGGCTCCCTGCTCGGCGGGAAGCCTGCTTCTCCCTCTCCCACTCCCCCTACTTGTGTTCCCCCTCACGCTGTCTCTCTCTCTCTCTGTCAATTAAATAAATAAATAAAATCTT
>NW_027686684.1:0-366 GCF_054177405.1 Leptonychotes weddellii | reverse complement strand
AGGTATTATGCCTGTGGCTTCTTTTTTTTTTTTTTTAAAGATTTTATTTATTTATCTGACAGAGAAAGACACAGCGAGAGAGGGAACACAAACGGGGAGTGGGAGAGGGAGAAGCAGACTCCCTGCCGAGCAGGGAGCCCGATGCGGGACTCGATCCCGGGACTCCAGGATCATGACCTGAGCCGAAGGCAGTCGCTTACCCAACTGAGCCACCCAGGCGCCCCTGCCTGTGGCTTCTTTTCTGATAGGAAAGGCCATGATGCTTTGAAGGGGGGCAGGAAGGGGAGGAGGGATAGGTCATGTAGCTAAATGTTCCCTGGCCTATTTCCCTTTTCTCCTGGCCATCACCACTAGATTATATTTCCT
>NW_027686683.1:0-366 GCF_054177405.1 Leptonychotes weddellii | reverse complement strand
TCAGTGAGTGCTCCAGGCCACACCGTCTCCGTTTCTGTCCGTGCTGCTATAAACTGCAGCATCCTGGTTGTGCGTCCCTCTGCAGTGCTCCCAGTCCTGCCTCTAGGTCGGGGCACATCTCTGCCCTTTGTGCTTCTAAAACCGCCAGCTGCTCTCGATTCGTGCATGCGTGACTCCGCCACTCGGGGTTTCCACCCCCAGGGGTTGCAGTTCACCAGCGAGACCCCAGCGCACCGGGTTTCCCTCTCGGAGGCTGCAGTTTGCGTGCGCGTGACCGTCGCTCCGGGTTTCTGTCTGGGCAGCTGCGGTTCATGTGCGCGCGACCCCGCCCGTCTGGTCCTCCACCCTGGGGGCTGCCCTAAAGTC